>NC_064863.1:39275555-39395248 GCF_024139225.1 Suncus etruscus | reverse complement strand
AGCCAGTGCAACATTCCCACCACCAATGTCCCCAATCTCCCTCCATCCCACCCCACCCCCACCTGTACTCCAGACAGGCTTTCCACTTCACTCATTCATTCACTTGATTATGGTAGTTCTCTGTGCAGTTATTTCTATAGCTGCACTCACCACTCTTTGTAGTGAGCTTCATGGACTGAGCTGGTGCTCCAGCCCTCCTCTCATTGTCTCTGAGGATAGTTACAAAAATGACTTTTATTTTTCTTAAAACCCATAGATGAGTGAGAACATTTTGCGTCTCTCTCTCCCTCTGACTTATTTCACTCAGCATGATAGATTCCATGTACATTCATGTATGGGAAAATTTCATGACTTCATCTCTCCTGACGGCTGCATAATATTCCATTATGTATATGTACCAAAGTTTCTTTAGCCATTCGTCTGTTGAAGGGCATCTTGCTTGTTTCCATAGCCTGGCTATTGTGAATAGTGCTGCAATAAATATAGGTGTGAGGAAGGGGGTTTTGTATTGTATTTTTGTGTTCTTAAGGTATATCCCTAGGAGTGGAATAGCTGGGTCGAATGGGAGCTCAATTTCCATATTTTGAAGGAATATCCATATCGCTTTCAATAGAGGCTGTACTAGATGGCATTCCCACCAGCAGTGGATAAGAGTTCCTTTCTCTCCAAATCCCCACCAGCACTGATTGTTCTCATTCTTTGTGATGTGTGCCAATCTCTGCAGTGTGAGGTGGTATCTCATCATTGTTTGATTTACATCTCCCTGATGATTAGTGACCAGAAGCATTTTTTCCTGTGCCTTTTGGCCATTTGTATTTCTTTTTTATCAAAGTGTCTGTTCATTTCTTCTCCCCATTTTTTATGGGATTAGGCGTTTTTTTCTTGTAAAGTTCTGTCAGTGCCCTATATATTTTGGATATTAGCCCCTTATCTGGAGGGTGTTGGGTAAAAAGTTTCTCCCACTCAGTGGGTGACTCTTGTATCCTGGGCACTATTACTTTTGAGGTGCAGAAGATTCTCTGTTTAATGTATTCCCATCTGTTGATCTCTGCTTGTACTTCTTTGGAAAGTGCAGTTTCCTCCCTGAGGATGCCTTTAGTCTCAATGTCATGGAGTGTATTACCAACGTGTTGTTCTATATAGCTTATGGTATCCAGTCTGATATCAAGGTCTTTAATCCATTTAGATTTTACCTTCGTACATGATGTTAACTCGGGGTCTATGTTTGCTTTTCTGGAAGTGGCTAACCAGTTCTGCCAGCACCACTTGTTGAAGAGATTTTCTCTGCTCCACGTTGGATTTCTTGCTTCTTTGTCAAAAATTAGGTAATTGTAAGTCTGGGGAACTTTCTCTGAGAACTCAAGCCTATTCCACTGATCTGAGGGTTTGTCTTTATTCCAATACCATGCTGTTTTGATAACTACTGCTTTGTAGTACAGTTTAAAGTTGGGGAAAGTAATACTCCCATTTTCCTTTTCCCTAGGGGTGCTTTAGCTATTCGAGGGTACTTATTGTTTTATCTACTTCTTTGAAGAATGTCATGGGTATTTTTATGGGGATCACATTAAATCTGTATAATGCTTTGGGGAGAATTGCCATTTTAATGATGTTAATCCTGCCAATCCATGAGCAGTGTATGTGTTTCCATTTCTGTGTGTCCTCTCTTATTTCTTGGAGCAGGACTTTATAGTTTTCTTTGTAAAGGTCCTTCACATCTTTGGTCAAGTTGACTCCAAGATATTTGAGTTTGTGTGGCGCTATTGTGAATGGGATTGCCTTCCTGACTTCCATCTCTTCCCTATCATTATTGGGGTATAAAAAGGCCATTGATTTCTATAGGTTGATTTTGCCACCTTGCTATCTGAATCTATTGTTTCTAGAAGCTTTTTGGTAGAGTCTTTAGGGTTCTCTAAGTAGAGTATCATGTCATCTGCAAACGGTGAGAGCTTGACTTCTTCCTTTCCTATCTGGATTTTCTGCATTTTTTTTCTTGCCTAATCGCTATAGCAAGCACTTCCAGTACTATATTGAAGAAGAGTGGTGAGAGCAGACAGCCTTTTCTTGTACCAGAATTTAGAGGAAAGGCTTTTAGTTTTTCTTCATTGAGGATAATATTTGCCATTGGTTTGTGGTAGATGGCTTCAACTAGATTGAGAAAGGTTCCTTCCATTCCCATATTGCTGAGAGTTTGGTCAAGAATGGGTGTTGGACCTTATCAAATGCTTTTTCTGCATCTGTTGATATGATCATGTGATTTTTATTTTTCTTCTTGTTGACATTGTGTATAATGTTGATAGATTTACGGATGTTAAACCATCCTTGCATTCCTGGGATGAAACCTAATTGGTCGTAGTGTATGATCTTCTTGATGATGCATTGGATCCTGTTTGCCAAGACTTTGTTGAAGATCTTTGCATCAGCATTCATCAGGGATATTGTTCTGTAATTTTCTTTTTTGGCAGTGTCTCTGTCTGGTTTAGGTATCAAGGTGATGTTGGATTCATAAAAGCTGTTAGGAGTGTTCCCTTTGTTTCAATTTCATGGAAGAGCTTGGCTAGGATTGGTAGTAGCTCCTCTTGAAAGATTTGAAAAAATTCATTAGGAAAACCATCTGGGCCTGGGGTTTTCTTTTTGGGCAGATGTTTGATTACAGTTTCAATTTCCTCAGTAGTAATGGGGGTGTTTAGATATGCTACATCCTCCTTACTTAAATGTGGAAGGTTATAAGTGTCCAAGAATATTTCCATTTCTTCTAGGTTCTAATGTTTTGTAGCATAAAGTTTCTCAAAGTAGTCCTGATGACCCTTTGAATCTCTGCAATTTCTGTCGTGATCTCCCCCTTTTCATTTCTAATACAGGTTATCAGATTTCTCTCTCTATTTTTTTGTGAGTTTTGCCAATGGTCTATCAATCTTGTTTATTTTTTCAAAGAACCAGCTTCTGCTTTCATTGATCTTTCGGATTGCTTTTTGGTTTTCCACTTCATTGATTTCTACTTTCAGCTTTGATATTTCCTTCTGTCTCCCTATTTTTGGTTCCTTTTGTTGGTCATATTCTAATTTTTTGAGCTGCGTCATTAAATTATTCAGGTATGCCCCTTCTTCCTTCAAGATGTGTGCTTGTAGAGCTATAAATTTTCCTCTCAGCACTGCTTTTGCTGTGTCCCATAGATTCTGGCAGTTTGTGTCTTCATTATCATTTGTTTCCAGGAAAGTTTTGGTTTCCTTTTTGATTTCATCTCGGACCCATTGGTTGTTCAGTAGCGGAGTTTTTAATTTCCAATTGTTAAAGTTTTTCTTCTGTGTGGCTTTGTAGTTCACATCAAATTTCAGAGCCTTGTGGTCAGCAAAGGTAGCCTGCAAGATTTCTGTCCTCTTGATTTTATGGAATTTTGTTTTATGTGTCAGCATGTAGTTTATTCTGGAAAATGACCCATGTGCATTGGAAAAGAATGTGTATCCAGGTTTTTTGGGATGGAGTGTCCTGTATATATCTACTAGTCCTCTTTCTTCCATAACTCTTTTCAGGGCTAGTATGTTTTTATTGGGTTTCAGTCTGGTTGACCTATCAAGTGTTGATAGGGCCGCATTGAGGTCTCCCACAATGATTGTGTTATTATTGATGTCTTCTTTCAGATTTGTCAGTAATTGTATTAGATAATTTGCTGGTCTCTCATTGGGTGCATATATGTTTAATGGTCTGATTTCTTTCTGTTGCACATATCCCTTGATTAGTACATAGTGTCCATCTTTGTCCCTTACCATTTTTCTGAGTATAAAGTTGGTGTCATCAGATATTAATATGGCCACCCCAGCTTTTTTGAGGGTGTTGTTTGCTTGGGTGATTTTCCTCCAGCCTTTGATTTTGAGTCTATGTTTGTTCTGACTATTCAGATGTGTTTCTTGTAAGCAGCAGAAGATTACATTCATCTTTTTGACCCATTTTGCCACTCTGTGTCTTTTAATTGGTGAATTTAGTCCATTGACATTGATGGAGATGATTGTCATAGGATTTAATGTCATCTTTGTAGATAAGTTTGCTGTGTTTGTTGGTCTCTCTTGTCTTTTTTTTTTTTTTTTTTTTTGGTTTTTGGGCCACACCCGGCATTGCTCAGGGGTTACTCCTGGCTGTCTGCTCAGAAATAGCTCCTGGCAGGCACGGGGGACCATATGGGACACCGGGATTCGAACCAACCACCTTTGGTTCTGCATCAGCTGCTTGCAAGGCAAACGCCGCTGTGCTATCTCTCCGGGCCCGGTCTCTCTTGTCTTAGAGTAGATCTGTCAGTTTTTCCTTTAAGGCTGGTTTATCATCTGTGAAGTTTCTGAGCTGTTGTTTATCCATGAAGCTGTGTATTCTTCCTTTAAACCTGAACGTGAGTCAGGCTGGTGCTGTATTCTTGGTGAGGCATTCATTTCATTCAGTCTTGTCACACTATTCCACCACTGTCTTCTGGCCTTGAAAGTTTCTTGTGACATGTCTGCTGTAAGTCTTAGGGATCCTCCTTTGAAGGTAATTTCCCTTTTTGATCTTGCTGCTTTCAGTATTCTATCTCTAACTATGGGATTTGTCATTGTAATGAGGATATGTCTTGTGGTGTTTTTCTTCAGGTCTCTTTTAGCTTGTACTCTTCAGGCATGCAGGATTTGATTGCATGTAGCCTTTAACTCTGGGAGTATCTCTTTGATGATGTCTTTGACAGTTGATTCTTCCTGGAGATCTCCTTCCTGGGTTTCTGGGACTTCAATGATTCTTATGTTGTTTCTGTATAGTTTATCAAAGACTTCTATTTTCATCTGTTCACATGCCTTGAGTACTTTTTCCATTGCCTGTTAGTTTGTCTTAAGTTTCTTTTCCAATTTCTTCTGTTGTGTTGAGTTTTTCTGCATCACATCTTCCAGTACTCTGATTCTCTCCTCAGCTGCTGATACCCTGTTGTTGAGGCAATCCATTGAGGTTTTCAGTTGAGCAACCGTGTTTTTCAGATCTGTTATTTCAGTTTGGAGTTTTCTGATTTCTGTCTTTGTGTTCTCTTCAGATCGATCTATACTTTTATTGAGTTCTACGAACATATTCCATATTTCTTTTCTTAACTCCTTATGTGAAAGGTTAATCAGGTGGTTGGAATTTATTAGGTCATCTGAGCTTTTGTCTTCATTCTCTGTGGATGGTGTTTGCCTGCGAGGTTTCCCCATTGTCACGCTTGTAGTGTGGTTTTTCCTGCGTGTTGTGGTGGGATTCATTGGTTAGAAAGAGTGCATGGCCGCAAAGCAAACTCTTCTGCTGCCTCTAGTTTACAGTCCTCAGAGTAAACAAAAGCACAGCTGGGCAGAGCCTCCACAGGCCAGAGACCTCAGCTTATTGGACAGTGACCCCCGCAGCCAGAATATACTCACTCAGCCACTTCAAAATGCAGTTTTTTGGGGGTGCGCTCCCTAGACCTCTGAGGAAACCTTCGGGGATTCAGAAGCATAGGAAAAGGCAGACAGATGTAGAAGTTTCTCCTGAAGTCCTCAGAGTGAACAAAGGCACAGCAGGGCAGATCCTCCACAGGCCAGAGACCTCAGCTTATTGGTACTTGTTTGTTTTTGTTTTGTTTTGTTTTTGTTTTGTTTTGTTTTGTTTTTGATCTAAGGTTTATCAAATCAAAGTGAGGCAATCTACCTCAAAATAAGGATGTTTATGGAAGAGGAAGATAGCGTAAAGTCCATGGATTGTCTTTTTCTGGGAGAATTAGAGAACAGAAATATGAATACAGGGCCCCCCACTGCCAGCATGTTTCTTGGGTGTGCGGGCACTCTGGTAATTTTAGCATTAAAAGTTCTTAGATCACCTTTATTCATGGCTTTTCTTGGACTATCAACTCTCTAGCTAAACTTATTAATTTTTTTGATGTCCTCTTATCTGACATAGGTCAATAAATGCCTTGTTTCTTTCACTGCTTTAAATAAAAAATTTCCTTAAAACTTGTATAACTGGCACATCTTGGGATTTAGGGTTGCTTTTCAGTTAAAATCAAGTGTCATTCATATTTGAGCAGTCATTACTTCCCATGGTTCTGTTAAACATCATCTCAAAGAATATTGTACAGATGGCATCTGTTGCATGAATACTAAGTTGCACTTTGTCTATTAACATTTGCATTATAAATGTAGAGTGTGGATATCACACAATGCAAAGAGTGAACTCACTGATGCTGCTACTTCATGAAATGACAGACTCAACAACTTCATTTACATTACTTTCTGTCGATATCACTGAATCTTGAAGTCACTAGAATATGAGTCTTGTTATATCTTGTATTTATAAGCTGGAAATAAGTATCTTAGGTGTGAATAGAAAATTATGCTAATGTGGGGTTAAATGATTATTCTTCACTTTTTAAAATTTTTAAAGAAGTACTTATTTGTCAGTAGCATTTCAGTATGTGTCTCCAGGTGTTTAGATAAAAGCCAAAGCTTCTTAAATCATAGGTCAGAGTGACTCTTCAGTGTTGTGATAAGTAATTTACTCCAAGGAACAAATTGCCCATACAAATGAGCTTAGTGACATGATAAATTTTGGAGCATTCCTTTTAACATTCTGTGTTGGGTAATGTATAACCATGACTTTGGTTATATTCAAGCAATTTTTGTACTGTAAATGGCACTCATATTTTAAGATGCTTACATCCATCTTGAAGATGTGTTTCACCCATATAGCTAAATTGTCATGAATAAGTATTAGTGCTATCTTCATTCTTTATTATAATTTATTACAGGAAATTATTTTTGGGAGATAATACCAGAGCTCTCTAAATAGCTTCATTAAATAGACTAAGATTTTATTGTTTGTTTTGTTTATTAATCTTACCTAGAAGTACTCAGAGTGTGCTCCTGACTCTACGTTGGTCACAGGCATGGCAAGCAATTTATCTCTGTACTATTTCCCTGAACTACTAATGGCTTATAAACTTACTTAAAAAAGTAAGATGCAAAATATATATGAATAATAAACTTTAGTTTCAGTGTTAATAAACCACTCAATATGTCAGGCTGCTTGCTCATCTTTCAACCACCAATACATTGCTGCTTTCCAGTGTTTATGGATACTATGCTGTTATAAATTTTGAATAATCCTAATTAGCATATCATAAGTATGAGCCCTGAGTGTGTTTGCCTTGGAAATGCTAACCCGAGATGGATACCTGGCATTCCATATGGTCTCCTGTGGGCGACCGTGCACCCACATATTCAATGCCACTTGTGACCCCCGATGGGGGACCCCCGACCCGCGGGGGGTGTGAGAATGAGGATCACGAAGTAATTCGTGGGTCACGAGCGGGATCCGACCTGAAATAGAGGAAAGAGGCTGAAAAAGAAACGAGCTCAAGTCAAACGGGTCTGATCAAAAGCCAAGGTTTATTGGAAGGGGGCTAGCTTTTATAGTTAAGCAAAATACGAACATAACAGTCAGTACTTTTCCATGGTGTCTATAGAAAAGTAGGGGGGTCGTACAGGACGGACTTTCCAGTTTTACAGCATACCCTTAAATCATACAGACATTCTTTTACAATGGTAGCTTAACAGGATGTGATCTATATCTTATCAACTCAGAAGGTTTATTGGAGCATCTTGTGGCTATTGCTAACTAAACTATATGGCTGTTCTTTCCTTTAGGCCCATGGGGGAAATGCCACAGTACAGCCTGTCAGGTATGCAGACCTTTGGTTTCTCAGGCATCAGAGACTCCATTTGCTCTCTAAGTCTTATGGCTTCCAACAGTCTCCTGAGCCTGCCAGGAATAATTTCTAAGCACAGAGCACTGACCATTGATTGAAGTTGCCCCTGAGTGCAACTGGGTGTGCCTCCCAAAACAAAACAAAAAGAATATCCATAGGGACAGGTCTGCCTTAATTATAAAATTGGTCATACCAACATCCTTTAATGTTCTTCCTCAACCTTCTTTGTCTGTTACTAAAATATTATACCTTTGTTATATGTATTAATATTATAATGATCCTAAAAATCAGAAAATTGCTTAGATGAGATGAAGTGACTAATGCTATTAATGCAAGTATAACCATAACTAAATGCATAAGAGGTAGGTAGTAAAATTCTTAGCTGCATTGAGAGGCCAAGCCCAAATTAATTACTTAGTATCTTTGGGAATGTTACTTTGAAAGCCTCAAAAATAGCAGAGCTTAAAATCAAATCTTGGCAGATTTTGCATAGGAATTTAGCATCTTCACTTCCCTAGATGGTGACTTAGCAAGAAATATTCTAGACCTAAATGTAAAATGTATTTTTGATCTAATATGCTGAGTTTTGTTTCACCTATTATTGTTAGTAAAAGAGTATCCTGATATACTCTTGTATATACTGTAGACTTCCACCAATAGCTTATACTGTAATCACAGAAAACTGGCTTCAGTTTTATAAAAAATCTCTATTCTAGGGACGAGAGCAATAGTGTAGCTGTAGGGCATTTGGCTTGCATACTGCTGACCCAGGATGGATCTGGGTTCAATTCCCAGCATCCCATATAGTCCCCCAAAGCCAGGGACTATTTCTGAGCACATAGCCACCTGTAGCCCCTGAGTGTCACTGTTATGTGGTTCAAAAACAAAACAAAACAAAACAAACACACAAAAAACCTCTACTGGGTGTAAGCATATTGATAATTGCCTAAGAAATGTACATTGAAATTTTGACAGATCAAATTAAGTCCAAATTTACAGCTCTTTATGATCTACATGTTACTTTACTATTTCAGGGAGTTGTCAGTCAGTATGTTACTGTCAGGTTATAAAAATATTAAACTATTTTAAGGTATTTATGCATATTATTTTTTAACACTTTTATTAATCCTGTTAACTGTTCACTTACATTTTATAGAAAAACTGAGGTACATAGAAACACATATATTATCTAAAATCACATAGTGGTAGTAGAATAGTGCCTTAATTCTAAATTTTTCTCAGCAAACTTACCCTTTACATTTTAATATTTTCTATAGTGCAAAATGAAACTAACATTTTACTTATTCAAAAATTATGGGTAAATGATTTTAACTATATTGTTTAAGATGCCATGATCTACCACTGGTGAATCACACTTGTCTGAGCGTTTCTTAACACAAATTGTACTAATGAACTCAATGTACTGAAAACACATGTCAAATGATTAAATTTGCTTTATTAAATAATGTACACCTCTGCATTGTCACAAGTAGCAAGTGCTCAGAAGATTTGTACGTAACTGGAAGAATTTTGTAATGCAAGCAGTAGTAGAATAAACTGTTAGTAAAAGAAAAATTGTTTTAGACTACACCATGGTACCTTAGGAGAGCTTAGGGATACTTTAAGGATGAATAGCATTTTTCAGATTGATTGGTTTAAAATTACATATTTGGTAGATGATGAATTTGCAAATATGCTATGTAATCAATGTTGGTGGGATTTGGGATAAATAACCCTTTTAGGAGGCATTTGTTTCTCAATCTTTTCGTTGTTTTGGACTATAACTAATAGAGCTCATTCCTTATTCCTGCCTTTGCTTTCAGGGATTCTTCTTGGCAGGACTAAGGGGACATATGGGGTACTGGGGCTTGAACTTAAGTCAGCAGTATGCAAGATAAATGCCTTACTCTCTTGTACTATTCCTCCAGTCCTGCCTCTCTTTATTTTATTAAAACTACAAATATATATGTTTAAAATATTATATTATTTACAAACTATAATAGAAAATTATATATCATAAATTAAAATATGACAGTTTTGAGCATAAGATTCTTCTTTTTTTATTTCATACTCTTAATGAAAGTGACAATGAAAAGGGTGGAACTCACAGTGGTTCTCAGGAGGTTCAGGGGCTTCTTCTAGCAATACTAAACCAACAACTTGCCAGGGATTTTCAATGCTGCTAACAGTGCCCTGCAGATTTGAGAACTCCCAGTGCCAGAAGCTGTCTCCAGATATGTACTTTGCAATCCAGGTTGTTACCATAGTTATAATTCAATTATCTTATTAGACTTAACAAATACAAATTTTAGGTCAAACTTATTTAAAATAGTAACATAAAACAGCAAAGTATAATCTGTCAAGCCCAAAGGGGTTGCCTTCTGGGAAGAGGTGTTTTGTGATGGCTTTAGTAATAAATAAGTTGGCTCTGATTTTCTGGTATGAGGAGAAACCGATGTTGACAAGCCATAGGGATCCATATTTACAAATATTAATGAATAACAATTCACAAAATATGTCTTATAATCACCTTATGGATCACGGAAACTGTGAAAAATACTACTCACGTGAATTCAGTGGTTATTACACATGGATTAACTATTTATTGATGTGTGAGTAAACAAGGTTATTTATCAGAGAGGAATATTATTTATAAGCAAATGGGAATAAATTTAATCCACATGTTTCTTTGCTTCATTTCAGAATATATTTGCTATAATCAAGTCTTTCATATAATCTGTTTTTTATTAACAGCAACTATATGAAACACTATATAAAGTAAGTGTCATTCAAAAGAATGCTATTATAAGTATAAGGATAATTGCATACTATTTTTTTATCCAAATATAACATTAAAGCAGAAGTGAAACATTAACAGAATTAACCTGGTCATATTTAATACAAGTCATTTCTTTCAATTATTTAATATTATGTACTAAAATTTATAGTAATAGATGTGTTGTAATAAAAATAACCTTGGGTCTTTTACTGTTTAATTGTCTTATTAAGCATATAAATAAAGGCATTCCACATTCTAACATCGAATGTTTTCATTTTCCAAATAAAAGTTTCTTATAACAACAGTAATTTATTTTTTAGCCTAACAATGAGAATAATATTAGTATATCACAAGGCAAAAATTCCTTTGTTACTTATGAGTTTGTGGGTCCACACACTTTTAACTTAGTATAGCTAAATAATAAATTGGAAAGGAGGATGAGGTGAAAATTAATATTTGGTAAGATTAGAAAATAAAGAATGTAAAGAGTTAATAAATGTAAAATTCATTATTCTTCCTTCATAAATTTGACAAATTGAGACATATTTTCTTTCTCTGTTCTAAATATCTCTTATGCGTGTATAATATACACACTACCAAAATGTGTCAATCGTGCACCTTGGCAAGCATCAATCTTAAACCTTTCTGGGTTTTGGGAACATTCATCTTGTTTTGTGGTCATAGACTAGTAATAAGGAACAAGTATTTCCCTCATGGATGTGTTTATTAAGAATGTGGATGTTTAGAGTAGGAATGATAGCACAGTAGTAGGGCATTTGTTTTGCACGCAGATGATCCAGGACAGATGGTGGTTTGAATCCTGGCATCCCATATGGTCCCCTGAGCCTGTCAGAAGAAATTTCTTAGCACAGAGACAAGAGGAACCCCTGAGCCTCACCGGATGTGACACCAAAACAAACAAACAAAAAACAGACATCAATAAAACAAAAAATAAGAATGCGGAGGTTTAGAAACATGAGTCATTGTCAATACTAAACCTTAACTTAAGTATATCTTAAGTGTATTTGTCAAAGTTATTTTAGTATGTTTATTATATGCAGTATGAACATTATTAATAGTTATAACATAATTATATAATAATTATATGATTTTATAATGTTATAATGAATATGATATATTAATTAATAACAACTAATTCTTAATTAAACAAATTGGGAATTTGTTTTAAATGTAGAGCATTGAAAATTTTCCAATCTGAGTGACATTATTTTTAATTAAACAGCTTACTTTTTGAAAAGTTATTGTTAATCTCAGTTCCTAGAGGTGAAAGTATTATTGTTTAATTTTGCTAAACTCCCCCAGATACACCTGTGAGTCAAACACATCAAACTTTCTAGAGTACTGAAATATAAAAACTGAATTTTACTTTCCTATTATTTTTTATTTTCTAGAGTATACCTTCTAAAGAAATAAGGGTGAAAATTAATTTTGGAGATTTTATTATCTCTAGTGAATACTTACAGATCTAATAACAATGGATCCCAGCAAACATATGAAAACAAAAATTTAAGCCTGTCTTAACCAAATAGATTCTTTGTGATTTGATGTCTGGAATCTCATCTTTTGATATATGTTTTTAAAAATTATTTAAAGACTTACTGTACATAAGTTGCTATTAGATGATATGTATGAGGCAAATATGGCTTCCACTTTCCTGGCTAAAAGGTCAAAGTTGAACTAAAGTATTGATGAGCTTCATAGATTCAATGAGAAGGGAACTATCATGATAGTAATATGCTCACTAGATTAATGTTAATTAATTAGCTGACAGCTTTGAATCACTTTTGTGACTTCTTATAAACAGTTTTGCCCTTGATTGATATTGACCTGATTCCATATCTCCAGGCCCGTTTAGATCTAGAAAATCCCTCTGTCCTTTTCATTCTGAAGCAAATTCTTTGTTCCCAATCTCAGTTTTCAGTAAAACCAAAGTTTTGTCACTCACTACCTTTGCTTAGTCAATAGTTTATGAAAATATTTTATAATCTGTGCTATTAGTTATCTTACTCGTTGGTATAGACTGCTTATTTTCATTGAAAAAGTTTTCTTTCTGAAATACCATTTATAATTAAAATTAATAAATCATTTTAGATCACTGGTTGAATTATTGATATATTTCATTTGAAAATAAAATTATACCAAAATTAAGTCTTTCTAATGATTCAAAGGTCCCCAACTAAATAACAAAAAGACCACATACTCTTGAGCCATTTTTTTTAAGAGCCATTTTTTATTATGGTTGCAGAAATGTATGCTTTTGGAAGGAGATTTATAATATGGTCTCTTTCCTAAATGCTTCAACTTCAGTTCAGATTGGTTGGTTTGATACATATATATATATATATATATATATATATATATATAATAGATGTTTAAAAAAACATCAAACATACTACCAGGATCTACTATTTTAGTGAGATGTCTACAGGTCATACATATTTACTGTTCTTGTCATTTTTAAGCTATACCAATCTTTGAGCAAGGGTTATTTCTGACTCTGTGTTCAGATTCATTCATGATTGGCTCAGGTGCAGAGGATTGAACCAGTGTTAGCTGCATACAACAAGGCAAATGCTATTGCTCTGGATCCCAGGATCATATTTTTAAACTTTGTATTTGTATTACCAGGCATAGCTTTATATTTGTAACTTCCAGTTATACAACATGTACTTAGAGATGAAAAATAGTGTATAAGTAGGCAGCTAACTATATTGAATGGAATTATGTTCACAATAGCCTATAGCAAACAAAACATGCTACGTGAAATTCTAGTATTCCTTTATTTGAATCAGTCAGGCTTATGTTTGCTTGTTTTGTTTTTAAAATCTCTCACTGTTAAATAAATGAAGATATATTTATTTACCTCTGGGCTGAATACAAGCTTTGCTTTTAAGAATGATTTTTCTTAAGTAAAAACCTAGACAATACATACAACACATTACTTTGGAACAGAGTAAAAGCTTAAAAAAATAGTAGGAAATACCCTCATGTAAAATTTATCAGTTTTATCCTTTATTATCTGTTGTAAACTCCCTTTAAGGAATGTATTTTTCTTCAAAGTTTTACCATATATTAAAGTCTTTACTAACAAAAAATTTTAATGCATAGGAAAAAATGCCATATTGGTGCTCAGATGGGCTAAAATGCTATATTGACTGCTACAAAACAGTTAAATATGATGAACAGAATTCTGAGTTTCCATGCTCTGCTTTGAAATATGTTAGAAAGTTTAGAATCCAAGCAACATTAGTTGTACTAATACACCTGAAACAATTACTTTCTCTCCCACTTATAGAAGTTAATAATTTGGCTTGTTACATGGGGTTTATTGGTTCTACACCATGACCTCTCTAGAGGTGCTAATGCCTTTTATGTTTCCTAGCACATTTCCAAGTTCACATACAATTCTATGAGGTGTACCTGAGGCATTACTCAGTCACATAGAAATAACTCAAAGAACCTTTTAAAACCCCAAATGGTACTCATATAAGTAATGGAAATACAAATGGGGTCCAAGAATAATTACTGAAAAAAATACGTTCAAGGTCAAATACTGAAGGACTATGCTCTTGACAGTTGCAAACAAAGAAAAAGTAATAGGATTGTTTACATCAGTACTGCGACTAAACATACATTTGTTTTACATCACTATCATGAATCATTTCATTGACCTATTAGCTGAAGAGGGAATTGACCAAATAGCTCAAGAGGGATTTGCCAACCTCAGGAGAGATTGTGTTTAGTACATTTAATTAGTATCTCTCTCTACATGTCTTCTTTTTTTATTATGTAGGAGAAGATTATGCCAACCATTTTTATTCTTTATAAGTTGGATAAATAATAAGAACAGCATCATATATGCTGATGAAAGAAGCTTATTAATTTAATAATAGGCATGACAGAACTGTACATTGTAAGAACAATTTCTGTAGGAAAGGAGAGAATTTATATTCTGAACTAAAGAATATTTTACAGGATTAGGATATAAAATGGAGGACAAGGATTTAACCTTAAGAGAAAAGAGTGACTTCAGGTCTTGCTCAAATGTATTTACATGTCTTAGAAAAGTAATTCAGTAGATAGTTTCTTCCTTCCTGTAAATGATTAAGAGAATCACAATTGCTTTCCACTTTGGGAAGTGTGAAAGTTTCCTTAGCCCCTATTGACCTCATCTCAAATATAATCTGCAAAAGGTATGGAAAGATCTTGAGAAAAGCTGTGTTCAAAGATTTCTGAAAATACAGGTTGTAAACATCACTAATTAAAAAATAATGTACAAAAAATAAAAAATAATATACATAATATGAGATAGTGCAGTGGTTAAAGCACTTGTGCTGCAAACAGGTAACCTGTATTTCATCCCTGGGAGCCCCTTATGTTTCTCTAAGCCCCACCAAAAGAAACCCCTGAGTGATTATTCAGGAGTAACCCACAAGCACAGCTGAATGTGGTGTTCCCTATCAAAATTATAAAACAAAACATAATCCATATATCCATTGCATTTGAGCAATTACTAAAACAAGAGCTATATTTATTTTCCTTATATAGTTAAACTACAAAGATTATTTTTATTATGCCTATTTTATAAATAAAATTAGTGAGACTATAAGATATAAAATAAATTTTTCTACATCAAAATATTAGTAAATAATAGCCTAGAATGAGTATTCTGTTAGACTAATAGCAAAATATTGTCTATAACTTAAAACTTGTCAATAACATGTATGATGTTAATGGAATTATTTCCAGATGCATATTACTTGATTAATGGATACATCTGAATTTTTAATTATTACCAAAAGCTTATGAATTTTTTCTTTATGACATATTTCTATTAAATAATTTTCTGTTAAGTAATATTTCTATTAAACTTTTATTTGGTCAGAAATATTAAACCTCCGACATAGAGTCAATACTATTTGGTCTCTGAAGCAATGTAAACTGATATTTTTGTTAATTTTTGTATTTAAGTTCTCAAATCTTGACCATTATCTTCATTTTTAACTCCTTGATCAATTATAATTAATTTTAGTTCACTTAAAAATGATTGATGTAGTTTTGTAAATTGAAATAATCTGTTTCTCTCCAACCCTATAATCCCCACATTTTTATTCTAATATGTTTCAAAATATTTGTCCTTTAATCATTAATTTCATCAAAGCCTGTATTTTCTTAAACATTATTGTCTTCAGCTATATTTAAGATATATTTCTATTTTGTTTTAGCCAATTTAACCCAAATTGTTCCCACGATTAAGGATAGCTTAAGAACGACATGATAGGAAGAGAAATATAGCACTACAAGATATACTTTTTTGGAATATAGATTATTTTAAATAGTTTATTTTTTAGAAATAGCAGGCATGGAAATTTTATTTTATTTTTAATATAATTTTTATTTTGAACATAGTGGCTTACATATTGTTGACAATAATATTTTAAGTACATATTTACATAAAATCAGGGGGATTCCCATCACCAATTTGTCCTCCCTACACCTCTGTTTTCGTCCTACCTCCCAAATCCTCCTCCCTCAACCCCGGGCTGCTAGAAAATGTGGTCTCCTCTGTACCTAGTTTACTACTTAGTAGTTTTGCACCTGTTTGGTCTTGGTGCCTCCCTTATGTCCCCCTCTAACTGGGAGGCAGGACTAGATAGTTCAAGTTGTGTGGTTTTATTTGAAGAAAAGAAAAGTAATAAACTGGGATAAAAGTCTAATATGCCGAAAATGGGCGGGATCCTTCTAGAGGCTCTCATCATTGGTTTGAGAGACGAAGGAGAAAAATAAGGTGTAACACCCCAATAGTACAAAAAGAAGTGTCAAATATCCAGTGAGCACTCCAACAATAACAACGATAAGCACCACAAAAACAGCCATGGTCTTGAGATAAAAAAAAAACATGGCAGGGCATATAAAGAAAGAAAAGAAAAGAAGGAAAAGACATAAATGTAAATGGGTACAATAACTTCAATAATCACACCAAAACAAGGAAATCGACCAAAAATAGATAGGTAAATAAAAATTATAAAATAATAGAAATGAGTATTTAAAAAATAATATATATAAAAATATTTTGTGCTTTTTGCCTTTTTTTCCCTCCTGCAATGGCACAGTAAATATTGGAGTCATTCGAAAAGGAATTCACTTGGCCTAAGAGATATGGGGTTTCTCTAACCTGGAGTATACTCTCATGGGATTAACTATAAACTCTGTTCAGGTTCATTTACTCTCCCCTTGGTGCTTTTGTGTTTTTGAAAGGCTTCTGCTCCTTCATGAATGATAAAATCAGGCCTCTGTATCTAGAGATCTCAGTATCTTCACAGGTCCAGGAGTGAGATTTATGATGAAGTCTTTCTTTGTTGTTCTAGAAGTTCTGTTCCCTCAGTGTCATTTTAATCCATCTTCTGTGGTTGGTGGTCTTGGTCTTTGCACCGATCCTAGGATGGAACCTAGGATAGCGTCTTTCATTGTGTTTCCAGAAGCCCCATTCCGTTGCAATTGTCTCAGCCAGACCTTTGGAACTGGGGATCATGGTTGTTGTGCAGGTCGTAATTCAAACCCTAGACTGGGGCTTTTTTTTATTGGTCCCAAGATATATAGAGTCCAGTAATGGCTCTAGTAGCTAGTCATCTGTAAATCGCGATCTTGGCTTTTGGATTGACCAAAGGGGGACAAGTCTTCTGATTTTGTCTTATCGTTAGCTGGTGAGGTAGGATAACCTACTCTTAGGTCAAGTTGTTCCCATTATCCTCGTTGTCAGGATATCATATTAGAGCTGGCACTTGTTGGTGGCCAGCAGTATTAAGGATGTCCCGGTTGGGATTTGTTTCCTGTAGCTGTTGTGAAGAACTTTGTCATTTCTATGTCTGGGATCCAGGGTTCAAAGCTGCATGGATGGTGACTAATCACCTAGGGTCTAAGTTGGGTCCACATGACACATTTTCAAGGTGGGAGATATCCCTGTATTGTAAACAAGCATGAGTTCTTATCCCTAGTAGATAAGAGCTAGTTTTTTTATGTAGGATTCCCCTTTTATTAGTGTGCCTTTGCAGGGAGGAATGGTGCTACATTATATTGTCTGTGTATTTGGGGGTGGACAGAGAAGAAAACAGAAACAGGTCACCACCTAAAAAAGATAAAAATAGAAATAAAAATATATGTGCTCACCTATGTATATGTAGAACAAACATTTTTAAAAAATAAATCAACAAAGTAATTAAAGGAACAAAGTGATGCAAGAGACTACTTTACTTTTGGGGATAAGCAGGTAAGGAGGTGGTATAATACAGGTCTTATACTTTTGTTGAAAGTTTAGGTTTCCCCATTGTCTTTTGGGATTTTCTTGTGGTATGTGGGTTCCCAGGCACCTTTACATCACAGCCCCTGACCTTCTTGAGATTGGTAAAGATTTGCAGCAGGGAGGTCTTGGAAGAGCTCTTGCATTAGGGATAATTTTAGAGCTAAGTCTGGTTTCAAGTAACAGTCCATGTTAGGGGGAGTTGGTTGCCTTTTCTTGCAGGGGACAAGGTGTGGGTTTGATTGGGTGTCCATTCGCTTGGGTGCTGGGTTCATTGGGGTAGGAGGTCAGTCTTGATGCCTAATGGATTAAGAACTGAGGGTGAAGAGTTTTAATATGGTTGGAGGTCTGTATGGGATTGAAGGGTGAAGGGATAGTTGGATTTCCAAAGGGGAGAAAGGGGAAAGTATATGGAAGGAGTAGGAAGGAAGAAAAGAGAAAATACATTAGAAAGAAAGGGAGAAGAGAAAAGAAAAAAGGATAAGAGAAGAAAGGTATAGAAAAGAAAAAATAATAAAGAAAGTAGTGAGAAGAGAGGAGAAAATAGCAAGGGAATGCTAGTTTGCTTGAATATACTTGATGAGTAGGGCCTGTTGTATAAGTTTGTACATCACAGTTGCTGCTTCGGTGGTCTGACTGGTCATGTGCTTCAAATCCTTAAAGAAGGTATAACCTAGAGATAAAGTGTATGTTAAAGAGTTTTCTCTGGACATTCTCGTATTGCAAACTGGGTATGGTATCTCGTGTGACTGGGCCCCAAGACACCATCTTAATTTGTCCACCCTATGTATCCAAGAATGCCTGTGGATAGAAAAGCTGAGAGGTTATTTTAAATATACTAAGATTAAGGCATTAAAACATAGTGTTATGAGATGTTTCCATTGGAGTCAGTGATTTCCCGTGGTGTTATCTGTGATCCTGTACAAGATCCCTAAGGGATTATTATGGGCCTTTGTATTAGAAGGCTGATGACATACCTGTTCTCTCAATGCTGCTGTTTCTGCTGTTGCTGGTTTCTTTGTGGCATAATGTGTTGTCAAGAGTTTGTGTTGCTCCTTTTTCTTGTATTTTGGACCCTACTCCCAAGTATATGTTGACTATTACAGTGTTTGGAGTTTATACCCTGTGAAACCCTGTTACTTGGTTGTTGAGTATTAGTTGTCTATAAGGTGTATGTTCTAGGTGCTTCAGAATAGTGCTATCATTCTGTGTTTATCTTTCATCTTCTGACTTACTTCGTTTAACATAATATGTTCTAGGTCCATACACGTTGCTGCACAGTTTGTCATTGTATCATTTCTGACTGCCATGTAGTATTCCATTGTGTATAGATACCACATCTTAATGACCCATTCATCTGTTGTTATGCATAGAGGTTGGTTCCAGGAATTGGCTATTATATTAAGTGCTGCAATAAATAGTGGGGTGCACACATACTTTGGAATGAATGTCCTTCCAACTTGGGGGTCTATATCTAGAAAAGCAATTGCTGGGTCAAATGGAAGCTCAATTTTGAGTTATTTGAGCACTCTCCAGACTGTTTTCCATATGTGTAGAACTAAGGGGGCATTCCCACCAGCAGTGGATGAGAGTACCTTTCATACCGCATCCCGGCCAACACAGATTGTTCCCATTACTTTTGTGTGAGCCATCCTCACTGGTGTAAGGTGGTATCTCATTATTGTCTTGATTTGGATATCCCTGAAGATCAGTGAAGGTGAGCATGTTTTCATGTGTTTGTTGGCCATCCTTCTGTCTTCCTCAGAGAAGTGTCTATTCATTTCATCTCCCCATTTTTTATGGCTTTATTGGTTTTTGAGGGGCTCAGCTTTCTGAGTGCTTTGTATGTTCTAGATATCAGCCCTTTATCTGATATGTCTAGTGAAAAGATTTTTTCCCATTTTGTTAACTGTCTTTTTGTGTTAAGTAAGGTTTCTTTCACCATGCAGAAGCTTTTTAGTTTGATGTAGTCCCATTTGTTTATATTTGATGCTAAAGTTCTTGCCATTGGTGCTCCATCCTCGAAGACCTTTTTGATATATAGGTCTTCAAGTGTTCTGCCTATTTTATTCTCGATAAACTTTATAGATTCGAGTCTGATTTCAAGGTCTTTGATCCATTTTGAGTTGACTTTTGTATAAGGAGTGAGGTATGGGTCAATTTTCACTTTCGTACATGTGGTTTTCCAGTTGTACCAACACCATTTTTTGAATAGACTTTCTTTGTTCCATTTCAAGTTCTTGCCTCTTTTATCAAATATTAGTTGGCTGTATATCTGGGGGTTTATGTCTCGGAATTCTATTCTGACCCACTGGTCTGAGGTCCTGTGTCTGTTCCAGTACCATGCTGTTTTGATCACTATGGCTTTATAGTATGGTTTCAAGTTAGGTAAGGAGATGCCACCCAGCTTCTTGTTTTTCAGTATTTGTTTGGCTATCCTGGGTCTTTTGTGGTTCCATATGAATTTTTTGATTGATTGTTCTAACTCTTTAAAGAATGATGTCTGAATTTGGATTGGGATTGCATTAAATCTATACCGTAGTTTTGGTAGGATAGTCATTTTGGCTATGTTAATTCTACCTATCCATGAGCATGGGATGTTCTTCCATTTCTTAAGATCCTCTTCAATTTCTTTCTGGAGTGTTTTGAAGTTTCCCTGGTACAGGTCTTTCACTTCCCTTGTAAGGTTGATTCCTAGGTACTTGATATTTTTGGATACTATTTTAAATGGAATTGTATCTTTTATCTCTTTCTCCTCGACTTTGTTGTTTGTATATAGAAATGCTACTGTCTTTTGTGTATTGACTTTGTATCCAGCCACTTTACTGTATTGGTTAATTGTTTCTTGGAGTTTTACTGTGGACTCTTTAGGGTTTTCAATGTATATCATCATATCATCTGCAAATATAGTTGAGTTTCTCTTTCCAAATTTGGATTCCTTTGATTCCCTTCTCTTCTTGGATTGCTATTTCTAGGACTTCTAAGTTTATATTGAATAAGAGTGGAGAGAGTGATTAGCTTTGCCTAGTTCCTGACCTTAGTGGGAATGCTTCTAGTTTCTCACCATTAAGGTTAATGTTGGCTGTAGGTTTTTCATAGATAGCTGTAACTATCTTGATAAAGGTTCCTTCTAACCCTATTTTGCTGAGTGTCTTTAACATGAAAGGGTGTTGGATTTTGTCAAAAGCCTTCTCTGATTCAATTGATATGATCATGTGGTTTTTGTCTTTCTTGTTTCAGATGTGATGTATAATGTTGTTGATTTGAGTATGTTGAACCAACCTTGCATTTCTGGTATAAAACCCAGTTGGTAATGATGTATGATCTTTTTGATGAAGTGCTGGATTCGGTTTGCTAAGATTTTTTGAGTATCTTTGCATCAATGTTCATTAGTGAGATTAGTCTATAGTTTTCTTTCCTGGTGGTGTCTTTGTCATCTTTGGGAATGAGTGTGATATTAGCCTCATAAAAGGAGTTGGGGAGGATTCCTGTTTTTTCGATGGTTTGAAAGAGCCTATGGAAAGTGGTAGTAAGTCTTCTCGGGATGTTTGATAGAATTCACCTGTAAATCCATCTGGGCCTGGACTTTTGTTCTTAGGAAGTTTCTTAATTACATCTTCAATTTCCTCTGAGGTGATTGGTGTGTTTAGGCTTCCTAGTTCTTCCTTTTCCAATCTAGAAAAATGGTATTTTTCCAAGAATCTGTCTATTTCTACTGGGTTTTCTAGCCTAGCTGAGTATAGTTGTTCATAATATGATCTCATGATATGTTGTATTTGTTGGGTTCTGTTGTAATCTCTCCTCCTTTCATTTATGATCCTACTAATTTGGGTGTTTTCCCTCTTTTTTTGTGAGTTTCACCAGTGGTTTGTCTATCTTGTTTATTTTTTTGAAAAACCAAATCCTGGTCTCATTGATTTTTTGTATTGTTTTCTTATTTTCTATGTTGTTTATTTCTGCTCTGGTTTTTATTATTTCTTCCTTCTGGTTGTGGTTGGATTTCTCTGCTGCTGTTATTACAATTCCTTGAGGTGCTCGTTTAAACTGTTGATTTTGTCATTATCCTGTTTCTTGATAGATGCCTGTCTTGCTATGAGTTTCCCCCTAATTACTGCTTTTGCTCTGTCCCACATATTTTGACAAGTTTATTTCTTCCTTGATTTGCTCTTTGATCCAGCTGTTGTTGAGCAGCATGTTATTTAATCTCCAGGTATTAGTTTTTTTTTCCATTGCTTTTTCTTGAAGTCAATATTGACCTCTGTTGCATAGTGATCTGATAGGGTGCTTCTAATGATCCTTACATTTGTGGTCTTATATAGGTTGGATTTGTATCCTAAGACATGGTCTATTTTGGAAAAGTTTCCATGTGGGCTTGCGAAGAATGTATCTTCTGCTTTCTGGGGATGGAGGGCTTTATATAAGTCTATATAAAGTTTATATAGCCCTAGATCTTCTAATTTTTCATTTAGAGCTCTTATTTCTTTGCTATTTTTCTGTTTGGTGGATCTGTCCAGTGGTGATAGTGGAGTATTGAAATCCCCTACTATTATCACATTTCCCTTCTTGTGTTTCTCCAGGTTTGCAAGCAGTTGCCTCACAGATTTTGCTGGCTCTACATTAGGTGCATAGATATTGACCAGGGTTAGTACTTCTTGATCTAATGTGCCCCTGATCAGTAATTAGTGACCCTCTTCGTCTCTTATCACTTTGAATGCAATTTGGTCTGATATAAGAATGTTTTTCATTGGCCTGAATAATTACTTTCCATTCTTTTATTCTAAGCCTGTGTTTATTCCGTAGTTGTAGTTGTGTTTCTTGCAGACAGCAGTCCGGTTTATTTTTCCTAATCCAGTTCTCTACTATGTGTCTTTTAATTGGAGAGTTTAGTCCATTATATTTAGGGAGATTATTGACAGAGATAACTGTTGTGCAGTTGTGTTAGGGTGGTTTTTGTTACAACCGGGGGTTTGGATTGTGTAATTAGTCTCTGAGTAGGTAGCTTAGAATTGGCTTTGTTTGCACAAATAGTTCAAGTTCATTCTTGTTAGAGAATGTTTTTAGTCTGTCCTCCCTTATGAATGATAGTTTTGCTGGGTATTGGACCCTAGGTTGGAAATTTCTTTCATTCTGTCATTTAAATATGTCATTCCACTGTCTTCTTGCTTGAATTATTTCAAATGGGAGATCTGGTTTGATTCTTATGTCCCTTCCTTTGTACTTGAGGTTTTTTTCTCCCATATTGCTTTAAGGAGTTCATCTTTCTCTTTGTATTTTGCCATTTGGATTACTATATTCTTGGTGTTGGTTTATTAGGGTCTATTTTATTAGGGACTCTCTTCACTTCCTGGATTTGCACTGAAGTTTCTTTCCAGAGGGTGGGAAAGTTCTCTGCTATTATATCTCTGACTACTTGTTCTTCCCCTTTCCCTATTTCCTCCCCTTCTGGTATACCCACAATTCTTAGATTGTTTCTTTTGTTCTTGTTCATTAGATACTGGTCTTTTCCTTCCAGTGCTTTGCCTTTTATTTCTTAGTTGGTTTCTTGGTCATTTTTTGTTTGCAGTTTTCCTTCGAGTTCTTCAATGTGCCTCTCCAACTCTGTGTTTCTGTTCATAAGGTTTGTTACTTTGTCTTTTAATTCCTTCAATTCTTTTTGTATGGAATCTCTCATGTTCTTTAACATTTCTTCTTTAATTTGGCTGATTCATTCATCCATAGATTTCTTATACTCTGTAGCTAGCATTTCTTTCATTTCTTTATCAATTCTTGCATTTCCTTCTTCATGGCTGCTTTTAGGTCTCCTTCCCATGGATCTGTGCCTTTTGTTGGACTTGGAAACTTGCTAGGGTTTATCTCTGTATTTCCATATATTAGGGTTCTTCTTGATTTACTCATATTTCTTTGCATTTATTGGTGTGGTTTGGAGTGCTATGCCTTCTAAATTCAGCCTGCTTTGGTCCCCTGTGGCGTGGGGATGGGTCCCCTCTCTGAGCATGCTTCTAGAGGAGGTTGTTGGGTGGGCTGCTGGGGTTTGGCTCCTCCTGTGCTCTTTATGTGGCCTGATTTGTTGCTTTTCCCTTTTGTTGTCAGCTAGAGCAGGTTCTCTCCTGGGCACAATGGTGGAGGGCGCTGTTGAGCCTAGCTCCTTCGCCACCCCCCCCCCCCCCAAATCTGGAAGTCAGCCCTCCTTCAGTGTGTCTGGTCAATTTCCTTCTCCTTATTCCCAGCTGGTGCAGTTCTGCTCCTGGCCACAATGGTTGAGAGCGCTATTGAGCCTAGCTTTCTATCCTACCTCTCTGGAAGCCAATGGAGCTCCACCCCCTCAGAGCCTCAGCAGAAGAAATTCCCATAGTCAAACCCACCCAGTAACTGCCCTCAGCCCTTGGGGAGTCTCAGGTCCACTCCGAGACTCAGGGCGGTAAGCTGCTCTTGGTTAGCCAATGGTCCAGGTGGCAGGCCAAGGTCACCCAGTCTATTGGTCCTAGCCCATCCCAGCTGCACAGAGTGGGTCAGGTGCAGGGTTCTCCTCACCTGGTCTGCACTCAGCTCAGGCTCAGGGGCGCATGGAGCAGCGGTGAGAAGCCTGTCTCAGGCTCCCAAGTGGAGTGTGTGGAGGTGGTGGGGAAAGCACTTACCTGTGTTTTCTCTGCTTGGGCTTGGGGTCCCTAGGAGGGGCGGGGGATGCGGCAGCAAGAAGCCTGTCTCAGGCTCCCACGTGGAGAGAGTGGAGGTGCTGGGGAAAGCACTCACCTGTGTGCTCTCCAATGGGGCTTGGGGTCCCTAGGAGGGGCGTGCGGTGAGTGGGCGAGAAGCCTGTCTCAGGCTCCCATGTAGAGAGTGTGGAGGTGCCGGGAAAAACATAAATAATATAAAAAAAAAACATAATAATAATAAAAAAAACATAAAAAAATAAAATTTTATTTTAAATAAACTTAGAATTTACTTTTTGGTAAATTTGAAATTACATTAATATTCTGAAAATACATTAATAATCAAGACCAATATTTGTAATAAAATTTCTTTCTGTGTACCAAGCAGTAGAATACTGACAACATATAAATGACTGAAATTAAATAAATACTGAAACATATAAATGGGGAAAACAGGAAATTAAACGTCAGCACTACAACTGTATCTTGCATAATGGTTTTATATAGTGGATTTTTATCTCTACTTCAATTCTTATCTGTAAATTTCATATGTATTTTATTTTTCTAAATTGTTTAGGAGCCAGCGAGGTGGCGCTAGAGGTAAGGTTTCTGCCTTACAAGCACTAGCCAAGGATCAGGCCCGAGGTTCGATCCCCCGGCATCCCGTAGGTCCCCACAAGCCAGGGGCAATTTCTGAGCGCTTAGCCAGAAGTAACCCCTGAGCATCAAACAGGTGTGGCCCGAAAAAACAAAAAAAAATTGTTTATTGGTTGTTTTCACCCATATAATGTAAATTCTTTAAACGATTTTTGTCTGTGTTGTTGACTCTAGTATCCTTAAAACAAATATTTTATAAATGTTTCAGTAACATTTATAAAAATGTGTTGAACAAATAAATACAGTACAGCAAAATCACACAAATATAAAGAAGTTAAAAGGAGTCAGAAAGAAATTGGATAGGACTTCAAATAGTCAATCTGTATGCCCAGTATACACTAGAGAGACAACTACAAAAATCACTGCTCCATTAGATATTCTATATCTAACAATTATAATGTGCTTTTGCATTACACTCAGTGAATGGTTGTGAGATAATGGTGATAAACCTTGTCAACTGTTTTCAATTGTGAATACTTGTGACACTGAAGAATCAATGAACATTTACAGTACTATCAAGAAAAGTGTGCTGTCTGAAGAACAGGGTCTATTTCTTTTATCATTGTAACTCTTTGTAATGCAGATCCAGTTCTCTAGAGAATTTTTCATCCATCCATTTATTGTGACAGATAAGACCTAATTAAAAGATATAAGAAAGTCTAAAATTATTCATTTAAAAAATCTCACTTGCTATGCTCTAATAAAGGAATATATTAAAATTTTGCTCATGCTTTTCAAAACCATTTTAGTGTACTCAAACAAATTATAAGATGCCATTTAAAATGTACTTAAAATACAGAAGATGTATCGTGTCAGCTCTGCAGGATTTGGTACAAAAATGAGAAACTATTCAATATGTGAAATTTAAAATAACAGCCTCAGAAATTAAAATTATGCTAGAATTCAGGAAGTTGTTAATGAAAGTGCAAGTTGCTTTCCAACTGTGCAAAATATTATTGGCATTTAGTTTCTTTAGTCCAAATATAATAGAAAAAATCAGTAAGTAATTTTCCATGAGTGAGGTACTGTACTATTAATATGTAAGTAAAAAGGCTTTTTTGCTGGTTGCAATTTGTTGTACATAAGAACTTAATTCCATTGAATGAAGACAGGAGTTGACATGTCTTTTTGTCTGAATGTGTTAGTTGAAGAAAATAGGACAATTATTTAAAATGGACTCCAAGAGATATAATGATTTGATGTTTCAATGGTGCAGGATATAATTACGGAACTCATTGAGTCTTATTATATTATGATTAATGATCATGAACCTGCTTCCGGCAATCTGGGGACACATTTCAGATCTTCAAAAGAGGTAACTCATTTTTATGAGAATCATTAAATAACACTTATGCAAAGCAATAGATAATACTAAAAACATAAGTAGATTAAATTGGATAAAGTTAGTAAAAACTGTACATATACTGCTACTGTAAGGTAAATAAGATAAATAAGAACTGGAGATGCAATGACAATGAATAAAAGGATTTATTTATATTTGAAAGTTGTTAAGAGACTAGATATCTTATTTTTACTTAAAATAAAAATTTCCTTCTGCCTTTGTTGTAGGCTTGGGTGAAACATTTGTTTCTGTGTTCATATAAGTGTCCACTGTGCTCACTGGGGTTACAATACTTTAACTGCAGTGCTCACACACATTTAATGGAATCTATACTCCTGATGTTGTGCATGAACTTGTTTTAGTTGTGGTGTTTACTAGGTTTGCACTATTTAATTTTGATACTCATATATACATATATACTCAGCTGTATCAGAAACAATAATCATGTGCAGTGCCCAGGATAACATATAGTAGAACTTCTGAGTATTAAGAACGTGGCTACCAGGCTCTGACAACTTCATGCTAGCTTATTCAGGTGCTTTAATTTCTGAACCATCTCCCAGATCCCTTTATATATGTTATAATGTTAGTTAACAAAATATTATGGTGATCACTTTACAGTCTATATTTCAAGTCATACTTCCCATGCCTTAAATGTATACAGAAATTGGCCAGAGGTGTAGTGGCCAAAGTTCCTGGCTTGAATGCTTTAAGCTCTTGGTAAATGTCTGGTAGTAAGAATAAAATGTAGGATATCAAATATATCTCAATAAAAATGAGTTAGAGATATTGTAAAAAATGAGATAGTATTTAACACTGCTAAATTTCAGATGAATTATTCTTCACATTAAATTTTCATAGTAACCCTTTAGAATATATCTTAATTAGATCAGTTTCATACAAGAAAATTTAAATCAGATTGGTATAGTTAGTTGAAGTTAAAGGTATATATTTAATTTAGAATCATCTGGTTTCAAAGTCTATTTATTACAGAAGAAAATTTG
Organism: Suncus etruscus; assembly: GCF_024139225.1. NCBI lineage: Eukaryota > Metazoa > Chordata > Mammalia > Eulipotyphla > Soricidae > Suncus > Suncus etruscus. Next base: position 39,367,778 of record NC_064863.1, on the reverse strand, counting down.
ATCAAAACTTGGAGCTATTTATTTTAAGAATATGAACATATAATATCAAAATATAAAATTAGGACTTCAATATTTTACATTAACATGCTCTCATAACAAACTATTTATAAAACATTATAAAATATTTGTAAAAATATTTACCTTTTTTGGATAAGAGAACATTAATGTGTATTATTCATCCCCCCAAATTTTTTCATCTCATGTTGGCAGACTATTAAATGTGAAACTAAAACTGGTGGAGAAATGTATTTGTCACTGGACTATCTATGCTCTACTTTAACTGAGGTACAAACTTTGACCTGATATTTTTTATGTCCTCCATATCTCAACCAGAACTTCACATAGTAAATAATGATATTTCTTAAAGACTCGGTACTGCATCATATACAAAAAAATGCAAGCTGCATGGAATCATGCATTCGAATTTCTATATCCTAATACTTATAATATCTTTGTTTTACTAATTAACCCATATTTTATGTCTCTAGCAATGTTTTGAATTGTGGGGGAAGAGCATTGAACTGTCAGCCTGGTTAAGGCTATTGCAGGGGATAGCCCCAAGTCTCTGAGAGTCATTGGGGATATATATATATTTAAAATAAGTAAATAAATAAAAATAAATGTGATATTATTTATTCAGCCTTCAACAGATTATGTATAAGTTACTGTTGGAAGTTTTTGGAAAAAGGGGCCGGTGAGGAGGCACTAGAGGTAAGGTGTTTGCCTTGCAAGTGCTAGCCAAGGAAGGACCGTGGTTTGATCCCCCCGCGTCCAATATGGTCCCCCCAAGCCAGAGGCAATTTCTGAGCTCTTAGCCAGGAGTAACCCCTGAGCTTCAAATGGGTGTGGCCGAAAAAATGTAAGGTGGAAGTTTTTGGAAAAACTTGGCTGACTAAACAAGGCTCTCTGTCCTCTTATAGTGTCAATGCTTGTATGGGGAATAGACAATAAGTAGCACAAGTTAAAAATCACATACAATGGGAGGCTGGGAAGATTTTTAAAAAGTTAGGGAAGTTGTCTTGCAGGAACTGACAAAGAATTGATCGCTGGCACCTCACATGTTTTGCCTAGCCCTGCCAGTAGTAATTCCTGAGCACAGATCTGGGAGTAACTGCTAAAAAATCATTGAGTGTGACACTAAAATAAATAAATAAATAAATAAATAAATAAATAAATAAATAAATAAATAAAGCAGACAAAAAATATCACATACAAGGTATGAAAGAAAAAGAAGAAAATGGTTTAGTCAATCAAAATACAAAATTTACCAGTGTGGTTGGAAAGATTGTATTTTTCATGGTGGTAACTGTCTATGTTCAATGTAAGGTCTGAAAATAAAGCATTCCTGGTACTTGCTCTTTTAACTATGAAGGACCTAAATAACTCTTGAAATTCTATATGTAACTCTGGACATACACCTGTTATTTTTTTCATGTTACTCCTGCACTTAAGTTTGAAAGGTGAAGTCATAAAGACTATAACATTAGTGAAAATTAACTCACTAGATGCACTGTGAAACATTAAATAGTCTAGTCAGCACCATCTGATTTCCAGTACTTGAATTCATTTAACCATTTTTGTTTACTTTATAAATTTAAAATATTTTGAATCATTTGAACTTTTCCTTGCATTAAGGTTTAAAATGGGCTTGAGACAGTTCTGTTTGGAAAGATTTGATGCACTTTGAAATATGGAAGTCTACATCAGACATATTAGCTGGCTCACCTTTGTCTTCCTCTCCATACAAGTATTGATGCAAATATCATAGCTTGGATACCAATTCACAAAGTAGCTCTTTGGATTATTTTCTCATGCTTCTATTGTCTAGAAGCTCTATGATTATGTTTTTATTAAATTAATATTCAGAGAAAATATTTTATCTCCAGATACGTTATCAAATACGTTTAAAAACTAAAAATAAAAATGGTGACTTACCAACTTCTTTGAAATACCCCAGAATTTAGTAAATGTCAAAATTATCCAGAGGCAATATCCTTCATCCTCTGTTTTATGCCTATCTAAGACATTGGTTTTTGGATAATTTTTTATTTTATTTTCCACTTTGCTTTTCTAGTTTATAGATCAATCTCTGGGAAAATAATTCAGGAGTAGTGGTGCAGTGATTTTGTATGCCAAAGAATTAGTATTCTTATAAAATATATTATAATACAACTATTATATATTACACCACATATCATGTATTATATGCATATTTAACAAGTATATATATATATTAGGTACATAGGAATGAATATTTAGTACATATGTTAATATTATTGCCTTGCAATCTGGAAAACCCTGATTTAATTCCTAGTATCATATAGGGATCAAGAGTACAACCAGGAGTGATTTCTGAGCATAGAGTCAAAAGTAAGACCTATATAGCTCTAGTGTAACACAAAAATTATTAGTTAATTATATAGTCTTATTTGTGGGGGCAGGTTCATGAGCAGTGCTTAAGTAATCTGGAGATGCTATGTCAATTGGGCTGGATACTGCAATGTTCAGAACCTTTGCCACCACGGCCATATCCAATGGTACTGGGATTTCCAGAGCTATAATTGGAGCTCAGCATGGTCTGTAATGCTCGGGATAACATTTGAGGCATTATATAAGTAAGGCATACACCTCTATATACTAAGCTATCTTCTATCTTCTACAACCCCTCATTTTTAACCATCTGTAAACACAAACATTATTTTGCTTGTTTTATAGCAGGAATTTTGGTAGAGAAGTAAAAATAAACACAATTTTTAAGTTTTGCTAAAATTTAACCCCAAAACAAAACAAACTACACGTTATTTTATAACTGACTCAGGTCAAGGCTGTGACAGCAAAGTATACAAATACTTAATGAAGTACCATATATCCAAAAAGAATATTTATATGTGTGTGTGTGTGTGTGTGTGTGTGTGTGTGTGTGTGTGTGTGTGTGTGTGTGTGTGTTCCACCATAGTTTTTAACTAGAATGAGTCAATAAACTTACATTCTTTGGGGCCTAAAATGAAAATCGAATTGGAGAGTTCTTATGTACTAAAGAAAGTAATTTTTTAGGTAATAAATGTATACAATTATTTAGTTCCATGTTTAGGTAGATAATAAAATGGTATCAATCAGGCTCATGCTTCTTTTTCTTGCTTAAATGAACATATTTCTATCGCCCTTTTTAGGATGTAACCTCATTGTTTTTATGTTAGTAAAATTTCACACTAGTCACAAAGCAGTGAAATCAGTAATCACAGGCAGCTGAGCCTTAATTTGTCTGATACTCCCTCCTTAATATTATATGTACAATGTTATGAAAGCATAGTATTGAACAAATGAGTTTTATATTTATACCTGACTTTCTTTATATATTTTAATATGTTTATATTAATATATACCTAACATGCGAACATAGTAATCATCTCATTTCAAAAGAGTTCATACCCATAATTCTAGCACTGTGTTATTATCATAACTTAGTTTTTATTTTTTCTTAAATTTAACACTAATGAATTAACATGAAATAACTTCCATTTGTTCTTGGAATTTAAAATATTGAGCAGGAGAGATAGAACCTCTGGTAGTGTGCTTGATGTCACCAGGGTTTGATCTGAAGCATCCCATTTGGTTCCCTGAGACCTTCCCAGAGCAGGGTATGAGCATGGAGTATTGAAAATTCTGTCTGTAGCCAATAAGCAAAACAACAAAATTAAAAATTTAAAACTTAATCCATTGTCAATCTTTTTTTTCAATGTTTTTAATGTTTTGTTATCAGCAAATTTGAAATTTTTTTTATTACTATAAATTGACACCATTTCAAGCTTTGGTAGCTGAATACCATTGCATAAAACTGTTACTATATTCCATTTCATTTTATTTTGTTTGTTTTCGGCCATATGGGACTCCCGGGGATAGCTGGTCTGTTTTGGCTAGTATGAGCAAGGCAGATGCCTTACACTCAGCACCATTGCTTCCGCCCTTATTCCATTTTACTTTTGAGTTTTTATGTATGTATAAGCCACAATCAATTATTTATTTTACTGTCAATTTTTATTTGGGCTATTTGTAAGTCCAAGTTATTTAAGTTTTCCTATACAAAATGCTTTAAATATTATATCTATTTTTGTAAAGATATTTTTACTTCTTTGGTAAATAACTAGTAAAGTTATTAAGTTATAGTTGAAAGAACATATTTATAAGACATGAATAATCAAACTCTCTACAAAGGCTAATGCCATTTTACACTTCTATAAGCTGTTCAATATCTTTGCCTACTTTATTTTCTACTGTTGCTTTTTAATTATTTTTATCTAATGAATGTAATATTGATAAAGTAAAATTATACTAATTTTGTATTTAATTCACAATTCTGTGATAATGTTACTAACTTTTTTATGAGATTAGTTATTAAATGTATTATATTTTATAAAATGTCTTTGCAATAATTTATTGAACTATTTATCTTATTTATTTGTAAGAAATTTTAATATACTCCACAGAAATATGAAATTTTTCCAGATAATTGCTTTTCTATTATATTTTTAAATATATGGCTTGAATATTTTATTTCCAAAAGATTATGTTCTGATGTGTATCTCTTTGACTTTATTAAATTTAATTTATTTTTTCTTAATATTGCTTTTAAATCAATTTTGTGATTATCATGAAGCAGTTTATCTATATTTTTAATATTATTATAGTTTAACTTTCAAAACTAAATCTATATTTCATTATAAATGTATATTTATAAGGGACAAGATAGTGAGAGAATTTATTATGCTCAGCATTATAGATATTACAACAAGTAGGGTGCTTGATTTGTAATCAAATTACCTGAGTTTGCTTATCGCATTCCATAATTTCCAACTAGCAGTGATCCTGGAGTGCAGAGCTAGAAATAAGACCTGAGCATTGTTGGGTGTGATATAAAACCAAAAGTCATTTACATTTTTATTTATTCTATACCAGTTTTTGAATCATTTTTCTTTTCTAATAAAATATATGATCAAATTGAATCACTGTGAGATACACAGTTACAAATGAAGTTGTTAATTGAGATGTAGTCACACAATGTCCAATACCCATCCCTTCACCAGTGACTATTTCCTGCCATCAATGTCTCCATTTTCTATCTTGCTGTCTTCCTTGCTCTCCTCACTACCTGCTTTTATGGCAGACATATATCTTCTCTCTCTTTTTTTCTCTCTCTCTCTTCCTTTATTTTTATTTAAACGCTGTTGTTTGCAATATTGATGCCTAAAGACAGCTTTAAGTCCTTTCAGTACCCAGTTCTCATTCACAGTTATCATTTCAAATTATCAATGCCACAGTGGTCTCTTTTCTGCCTTATCAGCAGTGTCCTGCTATTTTCTGCAAGCTTCCTACCATGGACTGGTCCATTTGGATCTTTTCTATATATCATTGAGTATTATTACCATTGTATATTTTCCCACAAATGAGTACAAACATTCTATATCCCTCTGACTCATTCAGCTCAATATATTACTCTCCATATCCATCCATTTATAAGCAAATTTTATGACTTCATATTTCCTAACATTTTCATAATATTACATTGTGTAGATATAGTACAGTTTATTTATCCACTCGTTTGTTCTCTATCACTTGGTTATTTCCAAACTTTGGTTATTGTTAATAGTGCTGAAATGAACATATTAGTGCAGATGCCTTTTATGTATCTGTGTTTTGAGCCCATAAGGTATATTTTCAGAAAGGGTGAGCATGATAAGAAAACTGCCCATGGAGTGGTAGAAACTATTTACCTAATACCATCTGATAAGGGGTTAATATCTAAGATATATAAGGCAGCAGTTTGACTTAACAAAAAAAATCTAACCCCACCAAAAATTGGATACAAATTGAAACTAAACTTCTCAAAGAAGAAATACAGATGGCAAAAAGGGACATTAAAAATCTCTTGGGGCCAGAGTGGTGGTGCTAGAGGTAAGGTGTCTGCCTTGCTGGCACTAGCCTAGGGGGGGACCATGGTTTGATCCCCCAGCATCCCATATGGTCCTTCCAAGCCAGGAGGAAGATTTCTGAGCACATAGCCAGGAGTAATCCCTGAGCATCCATGGGTGTGGCCCAAAAACAAAAACAAAAAATCTCCACATAATCAGAAAGTTGCAAATCAAAACAACAATGAGCTATCATCATGTTACATCACAGAGACTGGCACATATCAAAAAGAATCAGAAAAAAACAGTGCTGGTGCTGATACAAGGAGAAAGGGACTTTAAGTCACTGCTGGTGGGGACGTTGGCAAAAAAACAGTGTGAAAATTCAAAAAAAAAGACTATAAATCAAACTCCCATATTACCCAAAATATTTATTTAATTATCAATACATTATTTCTTTTTTTTTTTTTTTTTTTTGGTTTTTGGGCCACACCTGGTGACGCTCAGGGGTTACTCCTGGCTATGCGCTCAGAAGTTACTCCTGGCTTCTTGGGGGACCATATGGGACGCCGGGGGATCGAACCGCGGTCCGTCCTAGGCTAGCGCAGGCAAGGCAGTCACCTTACCTCCAGCGCCACCGCCAGGCCCCCAATACATTATTTCTAAAATTAATAATGGATATACATTGGATTATATCTCTGTACATTTAATTATGTTTTAATAATTATTTTTAATCACTCAGTATACATAAAATCTTTGTTGCATAAACTATATTAGTGTGAGCTCTTGGGATTTTTTTACTCAATTGCAATAAAACCTCTAAGAATGTTACTGGTATTGCAAAACATAGGTTAATATCACTACTAAGATGATTCCACTCAATGACTGAAGGTCAACAGTACTTTTCAGGTATTAAGAACATGGGAAGGACTTGCAACTATGGAGTGATAGCAATCAAATAATAGTGCTATCTGGAGAATATAAAGAAATTTAGAAAAACTAAGATTCCTAATAATTCAATTGTCAATTAATTAAAGAGTATATTATAGTGGATGGGTCTATAGAAATACCAAAACATGTGGCCAGCGAGATAGCATGGAGGTAACATGTTTGCCTTCCATGCAGAAGGACAGTGGTTCGAATCCCGGCATCCCATATGGTCTCCGGTCGGGTGCCTGCCAGGAGCGATTTCTGACATAGAGCCAGGAGTAACACCTGAGCGCTGCTGGGTGTGACCCAAAAACTAAAAAAAAAAAAAAAGATATACCAAAACAGGCAACTATATATATATACTGTATATATACATATAAATGTATATGTATATATACATATTTTTATATGCATAAAATACTTAATTGTACAATTTATTTATTTATTTATTTTTTTGCTTTTGGGGCAACACCTGATGAAGCTCAGGGATTACACCTGGCTATGTGCTCAGAAATTGCTCCTGGCTTGGAGGACCATATGTGACCCTGGTGGATTGAACCACAGTCCTCCTAGGTTAGTGCATGCAAGGCAAACACCCTACATCTTGTGACACCACTCTGGCCCCTTTAATTGTACAAGTTAAAGATAAAAAGCAAAATTTAAACAGAAGTAAAATCTGATAGACAGAAGACATACATAGGTAGTTAACAGAGAAAAGTGGACAAAGGACTGATTGAATGAATAAAAGTTTATTATATGTTTATGGAGGCAACTAGATTTTGTTTTTACCCATGTGGTGTATACTGATAAAATACTACAAAATATGTATACAACATATACTCCTAAAACCCTCAAAATGCTTCAAAACAAAGTTATCTCAATAAAAATATTTAAATAAAGAGAAATAAGACATATTTCCAAAATCATACATTTTCTCACTGTTGTGAATAAATCAACAATTTTCTCACTGTTGTGAATAAATCAACATAGCATTTATTCTATATATGCATAAAAATATTTTTACATACAATATACAACCAAAGGTGTATGAATGAAGATTCTTCAGATTATTTTTAGCCCTTTTAACTTAAATATATCCAAGAGTGGGTTGTGTCATCCCACAGACCATGTTTCTAAACTCTTAGGCAGATGGGTTGATGAAGCAGGGTAGCTGTGGAGAAATAATATCAAGCCAGTGAGGCAAGATATTCTATTGGAGTCAGCCTGCTTCTGGCCTCTCTCTGATATGTGATCTCTCTGTGCCTGCCCAAGGCCAGAATTTCTTTATTCAAACTAACTCCCAAATCCCAGGAAGGGGAGGTCAATTCAGATATAAAAGTAATTATTTAGTAGGTTTTTACATATCAAAGAAAAAGGATACTGGGAAGAAGTAGGGGAACACCTTTGTTTAGGGTTTTAGCTAGGTTTACCTTATATTTCCACCTTTTTCTATTTTAAACAAAACAAAATATAATAATAAAGGTTACAAAAGTTTTGTTCTACATCAACTGCAAGAACAGGAAACTTCCGATCAGAACATTAAAGCATCAAAGTTTAAATTGTATGCATCATTCTCAAAACAAACCTATCTTTTCACCATCTACTTCTGTGGACAAAAATATGAGAACATTTTGCACACATAATTTGAGAATAAGTTTCTACATAATAATCTACAATAAAATATCATAGCAATTGGCAGCCACTTGCTAGGATAGCTGAGAACTTTTAAAACTCTAACCGCATCATGCATTTCTCCAGAATCACGCAGACTCATATTAAACCATTAACGTTATTACAAAAATTTTTGTTTGCAGGGGGGCATAAAACAAAACAAAGATCCATACAGATAAAACACACGATTTAACCAGCAATATAGTGACCGATGCAAAGGTTAATCAAGAGATTAACCTAAAACAAATTTAATTTTTTTTTAGATAATCTGATGCAGAAAGTTCTGAAAATAGTTTCTTCTCAGTTAAGCTTAGGCTGGACTTGGATTCTTCATTTCTACCTTCTCCTTCTGTTTTAGGCTGCTGAGGTAGTCTGGGATGGGGAGGCCTTCAGTTCCTGAGCTGAAATCTGGGTTGGGGTTCTACTTATCTGCCTTCTGATGGTCTCCCTACAATGGAGCTTTCTCTTTGGCTTCTACCCCATCATAAACTGCTTCGGATTGGGGGTACAAGGTCCTCACACAAAGCATCTTTGGTAGAAAACCAGAAGCCTCTAACACTGAGAGGCTGCTCAGAGTCTTCAGTTCTCTCCCCTTTACTGCTTGCTTCTATCCCTCCTGAAGTATTCAGAACACCATGTGCACCAAAGTTCTGGGGATGAGCTCTTCACACGCAGTGCAGTTCAAGGAGGCCATGACGGTGACTAGCCACTAGAGGGTCAAAGCACTCACTGTTGTTGAGGTCTTCTTGGGTCCCTAGGTACTATGTCACTGTTCAAATGCCAGTTGTAAAATAAAAATATCCACAAGTGGTGAGACTGCCCCCGCCACGCCATGTTTCTAACCCCTAGGTGAACTGGTTTCATGAAGTAGTTAACAGTGAAGAAATAATATCAAGCCAGTCTGGACAAAACTTGTTGGACTCACCCTGCTTTTTTGTTTCATGTCCTCCCTCTCTGCCAAGTGCTCTCTCAGCTGAGCCCAAGGACATAACTGCTTTCTTTATTCAAATAAACTCCCAATTCCCAGATGGTAATGGTCTATTCAGATACAAGAGTATCTATCTAGTGAGTATTTACATACCAAAAGAAGAGTTTAGGGAAAACGTAATTTGGGGTAAAAGCTTTGTTTAGGACTGTTAGTCTCATCTCACAAGCCTAACCCAGTACTCTGTGGCCCAGTGGGCTAGAGCAGACTACTAGTTATGGTAACCTTCTCTGTAATCATAGAAAACTAATTTAAGTGTCTATCTAATTGGGGAAATAGGAATTTTGAATGTTAATAATAAGGCAAGGAAGTCAGGATCTAGGGAATTCCTGTCACTGTAAAAAGTGAGAAATTCAGAATTAAATTTGCAAAGCTCTTTGTATAGCTGAGTAATAAAATTTCAGGTTAGGTGAAAATTCACTGAACAAATCTTAGGTTATAAAGAGAAAAACTAAAGAGACTTCAATAGGCAGTTAGTTAAGAAATTAATGTGATAAAAAATTAGAAGAGATCAATAATGTCTTTAGCTCATAATGTGCGAATGAATATTTATCTCAGATGGAATATAGCTAAACCAATCATAAAGATTAAGATTGTTAAACACAGGGGCCGGAGAGATAGCATGCGGTAGGGCATTTGCCTTACTAGCAGAAGGATGGTGGTTCAAATCCCGGCATCCCATACGGTCCCCTGAGCTGCCTGCCAGGCGTGAACATTGAGCGAGGAGTAACCCCTGACTGCTGTTGGGTATGATCCAAAAACAAAAACAAACAAAAAAAAAAAAAATATATATATATATATATATATATATATATATATTGTTAGTCACGGATTAAGATTGTGACATAGGGAATAAAGAGTATAAAAAATATCATACATAACAAATATTTAGAGCAATACTTAATAATTATTTCAGAAAAAAGGAAAATATTAAAGAAGAAAACAGTGAATAAATTAGCAAATCATATGACAAATTTCTAATATATTCACGATTTTATATACCTGATTTGATCTAACACTTTTAGGGCTGTTTAAATTGAGTCAATTTAATGTTTAAGTCTATAACCAAAGTAAAAAAATTTATAGCACAGTATCTAAATTTTAGGCTAGAAAGAAACTTAATAGATATATAGGTGGAAAATTCTGCATTAGCTACTAAGAAGAATATCAAATATTTCTTATACTCCAAGAAATATTTTATATGATGTCCACAGATAGGACTCAGATAGTGAAAAAATCCTGATATATGCAATGATACAGCATGACTTCCACCCCTAAATATCACTGTGGCCAATAATATGAAACATTATTGGTGATAGAGGATTAGAATGACATATTGAACTGTTCTGCTTCTTCTGTACTTAGTTGCTAGATATGACTTATAGAGAGAAAAAGATTTTTATCACTACCTGTTCTTATGAACATTGAAAGGTATGTGTTTTCCTCTTATAATCTCTAACATATTACTGGCTCTAACAATCATAGAAAATTGTGAAGTTGTTGAAACATCACATTTAACATGTCTGTTTGTAAATGGAAGTATTAAGATTTAAAAGCCAGTGATCTCTCTCTTTCTCTCTCTCTCACCCATTCACACATATACACCAGAGTATATAAGCCTCTTCTATAGAGATATTGAATAATAATCTGTCCTGAATAAACTGGATTTTTCTACCTAAATTTACAAATCACACACATGTTGCTTCATGTCTCATTAAGACTAAAAGGATTAGAATCTCCATTACTCACTGATGCAACTAACCCCTTATCAGAATTTATCAGAAGCCCAGAAATCTCCCTGTTTATCATTGGTAAAATTAACCAAACGAGGCAATTATAACACATGGTTTGTTAATTTGTAACAGTTCAGATGACATTTAGTTATCTGAAAGACTACTTAAAACATTTTCTATATATATGTGTGTGTATATTTTGGGTAGAATAGAAAAATTACACAAACTTTGTCTACAATTCACAAAGAATTAAAGTATGATCACTAAAATTAGCCACTCACCTCTGTTTCACACTATTCAAGTTCCTTTATAATAGCAAATCAAGTCATTTTGCCTCAGTGTTTCTCCAATGCTCCTAGAGCTTTTGCTTGTTTGTTTGTTTGTTTTGAGTCACACTTGATGATGCTCAGGGATTATTCCTGGCTATGAGCTTAGAAATCGCTCCTGTCTTGGGAGAACATATGGGATGCCTGGGATAGAACCCAGGTTGGTCCTGGGTCAACCTCATGCAAGGCAAATGCTCTACCGCTATGCTATTGCTCTGGCTGTTAGAGCTGTTCTATGCCTAGTCTAGCAAAGATACACATACATATATAGCACATATAATTGCCTACATTCATTCCTAAACATCTAGCTTACTATGACACTAATCAACAATTGCATATATTGTACTACTTAAACACAGTTTTTACATACACATTTATCATTTCATAAAGTTTACTGTTTTATAATAGTATATAGTAAATGTATATAAAATTTATCTGCTATTATCACAGACTATTATTTAGGTTTGTTTTAAACTATGTTATAAATAAAATGCTGTCATTAATATATGATTTTAGCAGTATAAACTAACTATAGATAAACGTCTAAAATGTAATTGTCAAGTAAAAGAAATTTGAATATTCTAATTTTATAGATCCTAAAATTTCTTGACATTGATGTCATGCAAATTTATAATACTTTCTAAATTCCAATAGCTATACATGTTCATACAGTTTTGAAGCAGAGTATTATTTATTCCATATAAATTACAGTGAGTTGGAGCTGGAGAGATAGAAAAATAGGTGGGGCGCATGCCTTTCATGTGGTCAATCTTGGTTTGATCCTTAGTCCATCATATGGTCCCACAAGCACTATAGTAGTAATTCTTGAGTGCCAAGCAAGTGTTAATTCTGATCCTCAGTGTATGTGAACCAAAAAAATAAATAAATAAAACAAGACATCATACATTGTAGTGAATTGCATGATTTAATTAGACCTCAAAACTTCATAATATTCAATTGTGCTTTCTATCCTCTTTTCATTCTCATAAATTTAAAATGTTTTGAAAATTTATGTTGTAATAAAATAAAATATTGGGGCTGGCGAAGTGGCGCTAGAGGTAAGGTGTCTGCCTTGCAAGCGCTAGCCAAGGAAGGACCGTGGTTCGATCTCCCGGCATCCTATATGGTCCCCCCAAGCCAGGAGCAATTTTTGGGCACTTAGCCAGGAGTAACCCCTGAGCATCAAACGGGTGGGGCCACCCAAAAAAATAAAATAAAATATTGTCAAATAATATGCAATGAATGTATGTTTGTATTCATCATCTATTCTTCTGTTTACTCACTTTTATGTCATATTTCATCTTCAAGGACTTTCTCAAGGATATAAATTTTGTCAAATGAGAAAAAGTTATCTTTGATAATCTTCCCATTCACTTTGCTTTACATGTTTACTCTTATTTTAATGACTAATATGGCAGCTTTCTAGATGCTTTTTCTTATGTTTATTTTTATGGAGTTATTATATAAACCAAAAGTAGACATAAAGCAAAAAAATTAGTCTTATATTTTTAGATGTTTTTCTGTTAAAATGTGCACATATAGAAAGTACTAATTTGCATTATGATAAAATAATTAAACTTAATTGAGTACACTTGTAACATAAATTAGGTATACTATGAAATTAAAATTTAGAGCATACCATATTCTTCAGAAACTAATCTTTAATGCTACTGACTAAATCTCAATTATAATACATATAAAAATTCTGAAGAAATTATTTTATAATTATTCCTTACTTTCTAATACTGCAATTTACTCTAAGGTTATTGTTATTTTTATAAATATCTACTCATTATTTAATACAGTTATTTGCAGATTATGATTCTATTATTGAAGAACTGCTAGTCAAAAATAATATCTTGGTAAAAATGTACAAAAATATTTAATAGGCATATGTTACTAGAAATGCGGTTGTGAGTCTGAAAGGGAATGCAAGTTTATCACTTCTTTATATAATCTCAAATTGTTAAACAAAATAATATTTGGACTACTATAAAAGTACAAAAGAAATTTTTGTAGGATGAGGAGGTTTAACAGTCTTAATTGCTTGATGTTGACTGTTAATAATATTCACGATATAGGGTACAGAAAGTAGAGCTGGTAGGGCACTTGCTTTGCCTGCCACTGAAGGTGATTCAATCACTGGCACATCTTTTAACCCACAAAGAGTATGTCCAGTAGTAATCCTAAAGCATAGAGCCAGAAATTAACCCTGACACCACTAAAATCCCCAACTTGATATTTTGTCAATCTATGGATGCAAAATTACATTCCTCTGTAATTTTTCTGAATTCTAATATATCTGGGTTGCTCTCTAGTTTTGCCTGTATGAAATTCCTTTAATTTCCAACTAATCTCTTTATTTTCTATCACATTCCAAATCCTTTCATGTCAGTGTCAAGTTTCTTAGAAAATATCTAAAATTATGTACATATGTATTATGAATGTAATGATAGTAGATTTGCATTTCAGAAAAAAGTTAAACAATATAGAATACAAACCTCCATTATATTATACTTGCTAATTTGTCATTTGACAATATTTATTTAGCTTTCTAAAAAATAAAACCATAAAAGTTATTTAACAGAATTAATCTTATGTAGTTTGGGCAGGATTTATGCTATAAAACATATCAGGGGCCAGATCAATTGCACAGCGTTAGGGCATTTGCCTTGCACACGGCTGATTCAAGATGGACCTTGGCTTGATCCCCGGTGTCCCATATGGTTCCCCAAGCCAGAAGCAATCTCTGAGAGCATAACCAGGAGTAACCCTTGAGCATCACTGGGTGTGGCCCAAAAACCAAAAAAGATAAAATAAAAACATATCAGACAAAAGCAACTAGAAATATATAAATTAATGAAAAAAAGAATTAATGATATTCTTTTGATCTTTCCAAGTGCAGTTCAGAGGGACCAGTATCATTGCTTGGATCCTGTGGTTCTGTGAATTGCCAGGGTTACACTTGGTATACTTTGGGATCAGAATGGAATATGTGTTCCTGAGAAATGCTAAAGATTAAACTAGTGTCCTATGCACATAAAGCTTATGTCCTCATATCAGTGATATTTTCCTGGCTCGTTAAAGACATTTTAATAAGTAATTCGATAAAAAAATAAGTAAAATCTCATGGATAAATGTGTACTCAATATGTTGGTAGATTTAGTTTTTAAATATAAAGCTCTCAGTATTGAAAATTAAATGACTAGAGGAGCTTTTCTCTATGTAAACTGGATGGATATATTGTCCATTTCAGAGAAGAGCATTAAAAAAAAAAAGTCATGCATCTCTGAGCATAGCTTCTTTAAACAGTCCCAAGGGATTTTCCTGTTCACCTGCCAACTTTCTCCTTTTGTTCTTTACCATTTAAAAAGTTCTAAAAGTTTTAAATCTGCATATTTCTTTTTTCCTTGTTTTTTTTTGTTGTTGTTGTTGTTGTTTTTTGGTTTTTGGTTTTTGGGTCACACCCGGCAGTGCTCAGGGATTACTCCTGACTCCATGCTCAGAAATCACTCCTGGCAGGCTCTTGGGACCATATGGGATGACAGGATTTGAACCAATGACCTTCTGCATGAAAGCCAAACGCCTTACCTCCATGCTGTCTCTCAGGCCCCTAAATTTGCATATTTCAAAACATAAAGAAGACAACAAATGACCTCATGTTGAGTTTGACAGGAAGAAATCTATGCGACTTACAGATTATTTATTAAAATATTAAATTGAAACAAAAGAAAGAAGAAAAAAATACCAATATCCCAAAAAGTGAAATGAGAATATGAACTAGATAAATTGATGATATATTTTCCCCCAAATAGTCATGAAAATACATTAGAGATATAAATAGTTACTCAAAGCCTTTCTACTACTATGCTTTCATGCATACTGGCATGTCTATATACAGTCAGAAACTGACAATGGAATGTGAATTGCTAATCAAAACTTTCCTATGTCAATTACAAATTTCCAATATAAATTTTTATTGTTTCATTGTCCAGAGATGGCCATAGATATTCATATGATGATTGGATTTTATCTTACCATCAATCTGAGTTTAAAATATCTGTATTAGATTTATTTTATTTTATTTTATTTTGTATAAAGAACAACAAAATGCTACATTTTAAAACATTTGATATATAATCATATGTTTATTTGACTTTTATTTCAGATAGGGATCGTTTAGATGTTTAAACAATCTATGCAAAGCATTATGAATGCATCAATATTATTTCTATAATACAATGTGATATATAAACTAAGTAATATTTATAGAAAATGTCAATACAATTAACAGTATATACATGCTTTAGTCTAGAGTACACAAAAATAATCTTGTCAAAATTGAAGAAGTGCAACGTTATTTTGTATCAATCTGGAAAGGCATTTTAGAATAGGAAGCTAATTTAAAGTTTAATATATTAAAACATTTTCAGTTAATCAAATTAAGTTTAAATTGCTGGAACAAGTTAATTGATACTGAATCAAGTAATTTGCATACATCAAACCATCAAATGTTTCTCTTGAAAACTGTTTAGTTGTTTATTATATAAAGAATAAGTACTCAAAGATATCAACACAAGATGGAACTCTGAAACTCATTATAATATTATGAGGCATTTGTAAATATGTAATTGTTTAATTAAATTTAATAATTTAATATTGTGTATAATTTAGTGGAAATTTTTAGAAACATTAGATCTAATTCAATCTTGATTTCAGTGATGTTATATAAAATAGTTTATGAAGTGTTTACTTTAATTTATTAAAACATCTAGTATATGTCAAAATATGTCATATATGTCAAAATATGAAGCTACCAACTTAATTTTTTATAAAGTTTTACACCAAATATAAAATGTGTTGTGACTTATTAAACTGTGATTTTTATATTTGTTTAAGGTGTCAAATTTTTCTTACTTTAGCATATGTGACTGGCACTTAAGTACTATTTGACTTCTTTTTGGAGAATATGCTTAAATAGTTTAAAATACACAAGTCAGAACTGTATATTAGCTCTTGTTTACATATTGAACATATAGTTTAAGCCTAAGTCTAGTGAATAAATATATAGTGTTTTTAAACTATAAATACTAAGAATTGAGTTATTGTGTTGAGTATTTTACCATAGCATATGGAGATTGTATATTAACATTTTTTTGGGGGGTCATACCTGGCAGCCCTCAGGAGTTACTCCTGGCTCTATGCTTAGAAATCACTCCTGGCAGGTTCGGGGACCATATGGGATGCCGGGATTCAAACCGATGGCCTTTTGTATGAAAGGCAAACGCCTTACCTCCATGCTATCTCTCTCACCCCTTATGTTAACATTAATAACTAATATATAGTCTTATTATAATTATTTTCAACCTCTTTTATTATAATTTCAAAACTAAAAGATTTATAATATGGATTCATACAAAAAATAATTACATATGCCATTATTCAGTACTCAGTTTAAGGAAGAATATTAACATATTTGATTGAAATTTGCTTTTGATCATGCTTATCTTATTACCAAAATATCTCAAAAATTGTTTATTTATATCAAGAGTATTATATCCATGCTAGAGATGATCAATGGTCAAGGAAAATAACACATATAGAATACTTACTAAATAACTAGGATGCATATTAGACAAATACTAGAAAACAAATACAGCAGAAAGCAACATGAAATAATGGTAGGACTGATTCATTTATTTATGGTGAACATGGAAGGGTATCTTGAAAAACTGACTCTTGAAAAAAGGCCAAAAATAAGAAAAAAATTAATTATGTTTACAGAAAAAAACTTGTAAATACAAGGTCTGTGATGCATATATGTTCATTGCTCTAAATATAAAAGGCAATTGACAGGTCTGTGTCTAAAGCCCAATGAACAAGTCTGAATGAAAAGACATATAACAAAACCATGCCATGCCAAGATTGAAACTTGGCTGTCTTGCCATGAAAGCAGTACATTGAACTACAGAAATATAATTCTGTGGTCCTCTTCCACGCCACATTCCAATTAATATGATAATTTATATTTAACTTATTTCCATGATTTTATCTTTATATAATTACTTGCATATTTCCTATACAATGGTTGATTAAATTTTAGGATATTTTATGAACTCAAAATCACCTTCTTATATTATAAATATTTTGTTTTGTTTGGGGGAGCAATACATGCAGTCTCAGGTCTTATTCCAGGAACCATTGGGGTGCCCATATCAAAACTAGGTCATCCACATGCAAAACAAGTTTCCTAAAGTACTGTATCTTTTGTCCCTTACTTTTATATATTCTATTTTCTTATGGAGATTGGAGTATTATCCTGACCTATTGGTGAGTAATAATTTTTGTAAAGCATTGTTGTCTCAATTTTGACACACATATTTATATATCTATTATATATTACTTTTTAAAAAATCTAGTTAAAGAAAGTAAATCACTTGAAATATGCTTGTTTCATTATAAACCGTGAAGCTCTATGTTATACTATAGCATATTTTTTGATAGTAGGGACTTTGGTATTTTTGACAAATAAAAAACCTTTTAAAACTCATGATCTATATTAATAAAGTTTGTGGAAAGAAAATTGGTTAAGTTTTCTTTTATTGTAAGAGAAAACCACAGATTTCTTAATGTTGATTATATTTATAAAATAGTACATATGCACAAAATCTTATACATTGCCTAAAATATAAATCCTGTATTTTAAATTTTTGTCTTAGTAGAATATTTATAAACCTTTGTACCTATCTTATTCTATTTGGTAAGGATTTAAAACTATAGTATTCATCTGTCAATATAAAGAAAAACTTTATAATGCAGTATATTAAATAACACAGTATACAGCTTAAATAAAAAAAAAGATTTATGGCAAATACCTTTAGTTTCTACTAATAAAATATTTTTGAATAAGAATCACCATTCTTATGACTATCTAAAGTGAATTTCTCTTCAATCCTCTTCTATTGTTTTTGCTAGTGTGTAAATACAGGGGTGAACAAAGTTCAACAATCTATCTTCATACCTTTGATATGTTTCCAGGCTCAACTTCAATCTTTGGAAGGATCATTAAACATACCTGACACTGCTCTGAATTTCTACTAATCGAAATCTATGTTAACTTATATTAAATTCTATTTTAATAGAATACATACTCATTTCCTTTATTAAGGTTTTATTTTAATATGCTCAGTTTTGTATA
Organism: Suncus etruscus; assembly: GCF_024139225.1. NCBI lineage: Eukaryota > Metazoa > Chordata > Mammalia > Eulipotyphla > Soricidae > Suncus > Suncus etruscus. The sequence goes on along the minus strand of NC_064863.1, from coordinate 39,349,032 downwards.
ATAATATTCTCCAATCATTCCAATATGAACTTTGAAAAAAAAAAACAAGGAATTCATAGTAACTTTCACAAGAACTTCTCTGGTGAAGATCGCAGAGGTGAGATCTAAAATAACAAGGTATTTAATGGCCAAAGTAATAGTACAATGAGCATGGCATTTCAACCAGTCAGGATTTAATCCTTGACACCACATATGATCCCTAAATCCCACCATAAATAATCCCTAAATGCAGAGCCAGGATAAATCCCTGAGCACCATAGGGAGTGTAGTCCCAGAAAAAGAAAAAAACAATAACAATAAAAAGACTTTATTAGCTTGTTTACAATAGAATACTATAGAGGGGCCAGAAGATAGCATGGAAGTAAGGTGTTGCATACAGAAGGATGGTGGTTTGAGTCCCGACATCCCATATGGTTCCCCGAGACCACCAGGAATGATTTCTGAGCATAGAGCCAGGAGTAACCCCTGAGTTCTGCCAGGTGTGACCACCCCCCCCCAAAAAAAGAATACTATAGAATTAAATCAAAGGCCATTTGAGGTTGATCTTAGAAGTTTCTAGAATTTCCTTTTAGATAAAATATTAATTATAGTGAAATGTTGAGCAACAAGATTTATATTAATACATAACTTATAGCAAAATGATATAAAATTTCAGCAATGCACCATAGGAATAATATTAATCATCTTTATTCTTCTTGATCTGGTTCTCTTGCTACTTTGTCTCCTTTGAAATTTTGTGAAAGCTTCATAAGCCCTCCCTCTGCTCCTTTTCTACTACATAGGTTATTTTGTACTAAATTATTTTACCTGTACTGATGCATAATATTAAAAAATTCACTGTGCTCAGAAGCTCAAAATAATAGGATCACATGATCTTACTGTGAGCTCTATATTTTGTAAAATATACACTAAATAAAAAATGAGCAACTGCCTCAGATTATAGAAGTTTATACTGGGATATTTTCTGGCTTTCAATAATTTAAATGTATTTTATTTATTATAATCACTGCCACTTGGGTTTAAGGAAAAGAAAGAGCTGTGATGTTTATTGTAAAACATGAGAAAATTTTTCATCCAGGATGATTGACCTCATGCCTGAAGGCAATTATACAACTGAAAAATACAACAACTCATGTAGTACAAAGAACTTGTGCATCACTTAACTTATGCAATGATATTTTGATATTCTAGTGCCCCTGTGTAAAAAATACATGAAAGATAAACAATTAAATATTTTTAAAAGCAATAGAAAGATGTTCTTGTAAGTCATTGATATCAGAATAAATATTCATAATTGTGTATATATAAATACTTTTATACATATATAACCATTTTTGTAAATTAGGATAGGAAATCTTTCTTTCATTTAAAGTTTCCTAATTATTAGTGATATTGACTGTCTTCTCTGTCTTCAAAGTACATTGTATTCAGTGAAATGTACTCTATATTTCAAATATGCATTGTAATACGTTATCAAACATAAAACTTAACATAAATTTTCACTTTTTATTTTATGATTATATTCATTTTCACTGATGTTTTCTGAATGTTATTGGTTACCAATGACTAATTTGTAACACATTTATAATGTGTAATCAATTTTAATTTTTCATTTTTATTTGTAAACAAATTTTCATTTAGTAACCAAAATTGTAACCAATTTGTAGTTTTTTATTTAGTGAATTGGTGTCACTTATTATAACCTTAGATAACAAAGGTCCTACCTGCTTTTCTTTATCTAATAGCTTTAAGTTTTCCATTTATGTTTTGGATAAATTTCATATCACAAATTATATTTTTGTCAATATTCCTCATGTTTATAGAGATGTCCAATTACTGTGGAAGTATTAGCTCAAAGATAATATTTTATTTACTAAATTATTATCATCATATGTATGTATATTATTTGATTTTGAGGCCACAGTAGTGGTTTTGTATTTAGGATTATTTCTTGCAATGCTCAGGGGATTATTTAGGGTGTCAGTTATTGAAGTCCTGTCAACCATGTGTAAAGCAAGCACTCTATATGAACTTTATTGTCACTTCAGTCCTTCTATTGAACTAATTTTGTATCTTTTCCTAAAGCTAGTAGGAGATTTCTGATTTCAGCCCGGAATGCAAAAAAAAATAATGGGAAATTGTTATTATTACAATATAAAACAAAGCATTAAAACACCAAAAAGAAACTGCTATTCCCAGATTCCTTACCTGAGTAAGGTTTCAAGTTCTATCAAAAAATAGAGAGAACTAGGGGAATCCAGATGGTCAAAATCAAGATTTTCTTGTCTAAGTAAAATATTTCTGAGTTAACAACTGTTATCAGCACTTTACTTTTACATTTGATAAGTTTCTGGAAATTGAATATCAAGTCTCTTTCCAAAATAATTTAAGCAACAAAGTATGGTGTTTTATATTTAATAATCATCACATGATTGATATTATAATGCTACTGAGTGGCAGAAATAAATGCAATTGTAATGAATTGACTTAAACTGTCCTTTTGTTTTTTTGTTTGTTTGTTTTGGGGGTCATACCTGGCAGCACTCAGGGTTACTCTTGGCTCTATGCTCAGATATCACTCCTGGCAGGCTCGAGGGACCATATGGGGTGCCGGATTGGAACAACCATCCTTCTGCATGCAAGGCAAATGCCCTATTTCCATGCTGTCTCTCCGGTCCAGACTTAAACTGTCTTAAGTTAACAATCAATACAGTCACTTGCTTAGTAGTGCATTGATATACAATTGAGAGACTCCAGGATAAATAAAAAGTCTATCTACCAAGAGGCCAGTTTACATTAAAAAGTAATGCCCTGATAATGTGTCTTTGTAATAAAAAAAAAATGAACCAACAATGGAATATTATGCAGCTGTCAGGAGAGATGAAGTCATGAAATTTTCCTATTCATGGATGTACATGGAATCTATTATGCTGAGTAAAATAAGTCAGAGAGAGAGAGAAAGACGCAGAATGGTCTCACTCATCTATAGGTTTTAACAAAAATGAAAGACATTCTTGCAATAATAACTTTCAGACACAAAAGAGAAAAGAGCTGGAAGTTGCAGCTCACCTCATGAAGCTCACCACAAACAGGGATGAGTTTAGTTAGAGAAATAACTACGTTTTGAACTATCATAATAATGAGAATTATGAGGGAAATAGAAAGTCTGTCTAGAGTACAGGCGAGGGTTGGGTGGGGAGGAGGGAGATTGGGGACATTGGTGATAGGAATGTTGTAACTGGTGATGGGTGGTGTTCTTTACATGACTGAAACTCAAACACAATCATGTATGTAATAACGTTGTTTAAATAAAATAAAATAAAATAAATGAACCAATCTCAAGTTAATGTAAGACAATTTCTAAATTCAAGATTTGATACGTTGGAAATCTCTATATGTTGTCAATGGCCATCTTAGACTGACCCAGTGAAGCATGAAATTAAACCTGTCTCAAATTAATCTAAGACAACTTCTAAACACAGGATCTAGTTCCTTGAAAATATCCATTCTTGGCAATGGATTGTCTAGATAAACTTGCAGTTTTTCTATATAGCTAAATTGAAAAAAAAAAAGAAACAATAAAGTTAATTTATTTAAGAAATTTTGGATAGCTATGTCATATATCATATGACATAGGCTTCAACTTACAAAATGTTATAAGGGACAAATAGTACATTCAGCAAGGAGCCTGCCTAGCACATAGCTGACCTAGGCTCAATTCCTGGCTCAATTCCTCAATTCCATGTTGTTCCTTGAGCCCAATCAGGTATGATCTCTGAGTAAGCCCTGATATCCTATGGGTATGGCCGAAACAGATAAACAAAAATAATAAAATAAAATAAAAATACAGAATATGTAAAAAACAGGAAAAATATCCTAGTTTCAGAAAAAAGGGCAAGACAAACAAATATCAAACGAATTTTAAAAGTAATTGACCACAAAAATTAAAAGCAAAGTAATTAATAGGTTTAAAATCTAATAAAGAAAAATGTAGACAATGTCCAATACCAGAAAATATTGCAAACATAATATTAAATATTTTAAAGACAGAGGACATTTTAAAATTAGAGTCAAAGGCCAGAGTGATAGCACAGTGGAAGGTGTTTGCCTTGCTTGCAGTCGACTCAGGACAAAACTGGGTTCAATTCCCAGCATCTCATATGGTCCCCGGAGCCTATTAGGAGCAATGTTTGAGAGCAGAGACACGAGTAACCCCTGAGCACCACTAAGTGTGGCCTAAAAACCAAAACCAAACCAAAACAAAAAATTTCCATGCAAAAGACATTTTTCTTTGTGGTACTAGATACATAAGACTGAATTTAAGGTGATTGTGATGCCAGTTGAGATCCCCAGGATGAGTTATGTGAAGTGGGGGTGAGAAAAGCCAAAAATCCAAGAAGGGAATCTACAGCTCCTTCTCTATCCACTTCTAGCACCAGCAGAAGTGGCTGGAAAGATCTAGGAGTATGGGCCTTGCTCTGGCAAGGGAAGCAAAATAAATCCTAGACCTTGCCCAGTTCCTCTGGGTCTTTATCCTTCCTGGAAATTCTTATCTAGTGTCTCAGATCTAGCCATTATCAACAACATGCAAGATAAATGAAACAAGAAAGTAGATATGTAGGGAAGGGATCCACAGGTTCTTGAAATGTAATTTTTTCTTTTGGGTCCATGGCCTTCCCTCAGCAAAGAATTTCAAGGAGAGAAGAGCAGTGAAGTAAAAACTGAATTTACTTCAAGGTGCTGAGGAAGGAGAAAGGATAAGACAGAGATATGAGTCAAGTGGTAAGAGAAAGCACAGCTTTTTGGGAAGTCAGAGAGAACCCCTTTATACAATCCAGATTAAAAGTAAGAAGGTCCACATCCCAAGGAGGAGATGTGAGTAACATGTGCTTGGACATCATGTACTCAGAAAACAAGTATGCTCATCTCCTTTGTTCCAAGTTGACTTTTATAGGATTCTCAAAACCTGTTCCACTTGGGGGCTGAAGTGGTAGCACAGTGGTAGGGTGTTTGCCTTTCACACAACTGACCCAGAATGGATGAGGATTTGATCTCCAGCATCCCATAAAGTCCCCCAACCAAGAATGACTTCTGAGCACAAAGCCAGGAGTAGACCTTCAGTGCAACTCGGTGTGACCCTCCCAAGAAAACGAACAACAAACAAACAAAAATCTTGAAACTTTACTTAGGCAAAAGTCTTATTACTAGGTAATTTCCAGGAGGTAGTTGATTGTTTTTTCTTTAGTATTACTTTCCTGGCCTCTATTTCTGTCAATATTTTTCCTACGAGGGGATTCTCTTCTCTGGGTCTTCAATGACTCCTGGTTGAAACTCTTATCATTGATGAAGTATCTTCTCAAATCCTGTGCTTGATTTTAATTCATCTCAAGAGTTCATTTCCTTTTGGGTCCTTTCCATACCTGCATACCTGCCTGATTCAGTTATCTTTCATCAAAGAATATTGTTAAGTATCAACTGTGCATGGGAAATTCTTCCCATAACAAAGTAATAAAATAAAGATAAAAATTGACTTTAGGGGGACAGAATGATAGCACTCTGGGTATGACTCTTGCCTTACACGTGACACATTTGGATTCAATCTCATATGTTATTCCATATGATCTTCTGAGCCAACCAGGAGTGATTTATGACAACTGCCTTCTCAGTGGGGCCAACACAAAATCAAACAAACAACAAACAAAAATAATGACTTTAGGACTGGAAAGATAGTAGAGTGGGTAAAGTTCTTACCTTGTTATCACATAAGATAGCTGGATTCCTGACTGATAGGCGTGATTCCTGACTGAAGTCAGGAGCATTTTCTGAGTATCACTGGGTGTAGCAAAAAAATCTGAAAAAAAAAAAAAGGCAAAATAAAAAAAAACAAAGAATGACTTTATAGTTGAGAAATTTGAGAAACAATTTGAGCCAGATGAGTTAGTCTATCATCAATAGAAGTAAAGCATATTGACTACTTATACTTTTGAAATGATGTGGTGCATTAATGACACTTTACTCTTTGATCTTCTATAAAACATGTAACCCAATGTAATCATATAAAAAAGACCATCACAGTTCAATTTAGGAAAATTCTACAAAATACTTGACTTACTCTTTTCAAAATAGCTTAGGTCATAAAAATCCATAAAAGTCCAAGAAACTCTCTTTTTGCAGAGAATAAATGGATAACATTATTAAATATTTTATGACATCTTTGCTTAGCTCTTAGTACAATAAAATAAGTAAAGCAAAGGTACTTTATCAAATTATTGATTTTCTTTTAGTAATTGTACCTAAATAAAATTGTTCAATATACAAATGCAATATATTGATGCACAATGTTAATAGTAGCAAACCTACATGTGGTTTATCTATAACAATTTTTGTAAATTTAGTTGAAAATGTATTTAATCATAAATAAAATATCTTGAATATTTATAATGTAAAGTTTCTGAGCTATTTATAATTTTTGTTAATTTATATGTAAAACTTGCAAATATCAAAGAAACTTACTTCAGTTGAATTATATCTTGAAATTATAAACACTAAGCACATTTTATTCTATTTTATTTTCTTTTAAAATATTGTTTCGGGGTCCTCAAGTGGTGCTTAGGAGTTCAAATTTGCACCTTGCAATATGCAGGGAACCATGTGGTATCTAAAATCAAACTGCAGTTGCAAGGAATGTTCTTCCTCATTGTACTATCTCACTGACCTAAGGGGGATGTCCTCCATAATAAATCCAAGAATATATGTTTACTCTCCTTTTTTCTGTCTCTTTCCCTCACAGTTACTCTAGGTAGAACATCCAGAACAAATTGAGTTGTTGCATCAGATATTATTGCCTCTCTACAAAGGTAATAAAAATAAAAAATAAAAAAAATCTTAGCTCTATATTTTGATAGAGAATTTTATTATGTTGAGCAAAATCCCTCACGTATTCAGTTCTTCTAATAACTTTTGTCATGATTAGATGTAGAAAACTTTTTCTAGAACTCATTGTCTTACCCATATAATCTCTCTGTTTGGACAAATTAATATAACCACACTCACAGAATTTCAAGAGCTGAATCTTGATCCTTGCAAAAAGCTCTGCTTGATTTAATCTATGACGATTATGTCTATACTCTGATGATTCATATGAATTTTCATAATCTATGATGCTTTCACTCATTGCTTTACATGTACATTTGTAATGAATATTACAATAGTCTACATTATTTTTGTTTTTTGGAGGGGCCACACCCAGTGATGCCCAAGGGTTACACCTGGCTATGCACTCAGAAATTACTCCTGGTATGGGGGACCATATGTGACACCAAGGGATTGAACTGTCCTAGGCCAGCACGGGCAAGGTAGATGCCCTATGGCTTGTGCCACCGCTTCGGATCCAATAGTCTACATTCTTCATTTTGAAATGACATCTTAAAACTCATTAATATCAGTGTCAGCATTTTTGAGACTTTCGTAAAGATAGCACAATCATTTGTTAATCTGATTATATTGTCATTTTTATCAATTACTTATATTGACTTATTTATGGTATATAATTTGGAAAATATCTTCATGATATTAAAAATGAAAAAGGCATATTTTATCACCAAATGTTAAAACATTGTTATTTTATTTTATTTTTAGATCAATTAGTATATATGGATTAAATATAACCTACATGTGCCTGAGATATAGCACAGCTGTATGGCATTTGCCTTGCACAAGGCCAACCCAGGATGGATGGACGATGGTTCAAATCTTGGCATTTCACATGATCCCTTGAGCCTGCCAGGAGCTATTTCTGAGTACAGACAGGAGTAATCCTTAACGCTGCTGGGTCTGACCCAAAAAACAAACAAACAAACAAACAAACAAACAATAAATAAATAAATAAATAACCTACATGAGCTAGTTTATTTTGTTTCACACTCCTGTTTTTACTTTTGATAGCATTAATTCTAGGAAATTTACATATTGTTTTTAATTTTGTGGGTTATGCCTAGTAATGATATAGCTCAATGGTAATTGTGGGCATGGTAACCTCAAGAATAAGATGTATAATGCTGTTGGGGTGGGGGAAATATGACTATGGTTCAAACTCAGTACTTAGCTCTTACAACACATGTTCTTAGTTCTTACTTAGTCACATCCCTTGCCCATATTTTATCTTCTTAATGTTATAACTGAAACTTCATTTTTTTTTCTTATGGTTTTTAAATGTACTTTATTTAAAGAGTATAATATATGATTTACAGTCATCTCCCTTCTTGCCATCAATTGCATTTTTTCTCTATTAATGTTTTCTTTACTATGAAAGACTTTTTTTTTTTCAATCTTTTTTTTTTTTTGGCTTGCTTTTATTCTTTTTTTTTCTCTTTATTTGGATATCTTGATTACATAAATGATTGTGATAAGGTTTCAGTCCTATAAAGATCACCCCTCTTCACCAATGCAACATTCCCGCCACCAAAGTCCCAAATCTCCCTCCATCCCACCCCACCCCCACTTTTTGAAGCTTTGAAAACATTCATAAACTTTGTTTTAAATATAGTTTTTATTTTTCAAACATTAAACCTGTTTTTTCTTTATTTTTAAGTATCCCTAAAAATTGAGAAGACTAAAGTCCATTACTCTGCAGATAAGCTAATAGAAAACTGACCCATTGCAGCAAATGCTTTATTATTATTATTAATTATTATTATTATCATTATTATTATTATTTTAGATTTTGGTCCATGTTGATGGAGTTCAGGGTTACTCCTAGATTTGCACTCAGAAATCACTCCTGGTAGGCTTTTGAGACTATATGGGATGTCTGAATTGAACCCGGGTCAGCTTCCTGAAAAACATGCCCTACCTGATGTCCTGCCCCAAAGCTCATACATTTTTATCTCTCTGGTGTCAAAATTGAACACAACTCAACCATTTGGGGGGGAGGGAGCACACCCAGTTATGCTCAGGGGTTACTTCTGGCTATGTGCTCAGAAATCGATCCTGGGTTGGGGGCCATATGGGATGCTGGGGAATCGAACCTAGGTCGGTCCTGGGGAAACCACTTGCAAGATAAATGCCCTACTGCTGCACTACGGCTCCAGCTACACAACACAACCATTGTTTTTAACATTTTTATTACTTTTCAAGAAAAATGGTCTTTATACAAATTTACAAATATCTAAAATTAAGGATACTTTGAGGACTTAACAATATACAAACACTTTGAAATAAAGAAAAGCATCAGGACAAAATAAAAAAGAAGAAATATTGCTTTAGGTAATGCCACATTATATTAACCAGAAAGGGCTTAGAAGGTCTTAGAAAATACCAGTGAAACACTGTGTCTAAAATAAATACATTTGAAAAGTAAAAAGATTGTATATCTGTCTATGTTGCTGTCCCAAGTGAAACACTGTGTCTAAAATAAATGCATTTGAAAAGTGAAAAGATTGTATATCTGTCTATGTAGCTGTCCCAAACTTAACATTACTTTTTGGATGATGCTTTTTTTCTGTGGTTATTTTATTCTAGAGCTATAACAAATTGATGATTCCTCTACTTTTCATCCCCAAACACTTACTGTTTTTTTAGGACACTCAATTTTATAATTTATGATAGACTGAAAAATATTTTGTGTCATAAGATAAACAATATATATATTTTTAAAGTAATGATATTGACAAATTATTGTATTGTCAGGACAGCTATAGTGTTTTTCTTTCTTTCTTTTATTTTTTTTTGTGTGGTTTTTGGGTCATACCCGGCAGTGCTCAGGGGTTACTCCTGTCTTCATGCTCAGAAATTGCTCCTGGCAGGCACGGGGGACCATATTGGGACGCCAGGATTCAAACCAATGACCTTCTGCATGAAAGGCAAACGCCTTACCTCCATGCTATCTCTCCAGCCCCTATAGTGTTTTTCTTATAATAGTCACTTTAAAAATAAAATAAATAAATTTCCTAAAGAACAGTTTATTCAAAATAAATAAAATATTTTGAATGGATTATCCCTCACCTACTTAATATGCATTAGAGTAGGCCTTTTAAGACTGAGTGGTGCTTTGCAAATAAATTGCCAATTTTTTAATTTAATACCTATTTATTTAGGGTAGTGCTTTCTAATTGTGATGATTATTGATGAGTTAATGTTTACATTAAAATAATAAGCTATGATAAATTTGATGAGTAAAAGGCATATTTTCTTTTAAATATTAATGGATTTATACTTATAACACTATGAATCTGAGAATCTTTTTTGGTAGCTGTTTAGTTGAGGCAAAACTACTCTTTATGAAAAGCAAAATAATGAATGTTATTGTTATTGTAAAGGGTTTATATTTTTAACATCTGTCCTTTTGGGTTAAGATTTTCATGTCAACTTTTATCACAAGTTGGGTGAAAGTACATATAATCTATAGTGTCTCATTGAATTCCAACATAATTTTTCTTTGGTCATCTTATTTTTTATCAGATAAGATGGCATGGGGATATAATTGTTTATTATTACTACAGAGGTCTTAGGTGGAAGCAAATTAAAAAAAAATGCAGCTATCTAGTGGAGGAAAGGAATCTCCCTTCTAAATCCCAGTTGAATTTATTTGTAAAACTGGAAAAAGCATGAAGTTTGTATTTTATAATAAAAACATTATTACTGTATTTTGGATGAAAGAAAAAGTTATGGTTTCCAGTTATTAAGCAGAGATGTGTGGTGGAAAATGCAATTCTCATTAGGTGCTTCTCTCCACCACAACACCTCAATACACACAACTGGTTACATCTCATATGTAGTCAGAACAGAACAGAAACAAAGAAACTTAATTCCTTTGAAATAACAAAGCATTTGTCTCTGACAAGAATATAGTGAATCCTAAATAGCCTGCCAAAACAAAAATAATATATATATTTATATATACTTATATTATATATTATATAAAATATGATATGTATTATATAATATATTTTAAATGTATGTGTATATTATGTATAATATATACACACACCATATATTACATATTATATGTATACACACATATTATACATATATAATATATACATATGTATTTATAAAAATATAAAATCTTGCGAGTTTGATGTCCTTGAACAAGTAATCTTTTTAGCTATGAGAAAATAAAAACTAAGAGAGAAAAATCACAAGTATATATTTAAAACAGGTGGAATATTGATTTCTGTCTCAAAGTTGCTATGATCTTGAATTATCACTTTAGCTAATTGTAGCAGAGGCTTGAATTATAGGTGTGCAAGGGCTACAATGCTTTCAGAGACATTGTGTTTTTCCTCAAAGCACTGTGTTTTTCCTTCACTTGATAAATTGATAAACTGAAAAATAAACTTGATAAATAAATAAATAAACATCTGATAATTAAACCTCTTAAAATTTACCTCTCCCACAATACATTTTATTGTGGGCCTAGCAAAAAGTAAAAGCAACAAATGAATAAAATTTGCTTTACTGCAAACTCTCAATTCTTTACTGCTCTTCTAGGATTTAATAAAAAAAGGAATCCTCATGAATTCCCTGCAATTTTCATATGCCTATAAAAGTATCAAATGAAAGGTTGCCTCCTTGGGAATTCAGAATAATATCTAAACTGATGTTTGAATCATTATGCATGCCAAATTTTTCATGATAAAATATATAGATTATAGAAGCATGTGTTTTAAAACAACCCTTAATTCTTCAGTTCTTGTATGCACAAGATTAAAAAATATTTTGGAATAGACAAATGGATACTAATTAGACTTCCTCTACTTTACAGCATATAAATATTATGGTATTATTTTATGTTAGTGATTATTACATTATTTAAATAAATCAGTAATGGCTAAAGTTCATCAATCAAATTGATAAATGTAAATAATAGAAGCATAGACTTTTAGAATTATACATATAGCAAATTTTATCTAATTGATGCTATTTATTTTGCAAAATTAGAAAGTTCGTGATTAAATTCCTCTCAATTCAATAAAGCATAGCTGTCTTTGTCATTGATATTCATTGAAACCTGTTGTTTCACACTCATAATCATGGTAAAACATTTTTAAACTCTAGAATCATATTTTAATGGTTATCAATTGGTATAGAATATAGACTATATTATTTATGGTGGGTTTGAAATTTTTAAGTTTCTGACTACATTCTACATGAGTATAATTATACATATTACACTGAAGTACTTAATAGATATATTTTTTGTTCCCGTCCTTTTTCTTGAAATGCAGTTTGCCTATCTGTTGCTAAGGAAACCCATTTTTGCATAGTTGTAATGCAACATTGATGTCACAGTAAAGCACAAAAGTGGAAATCTTTAAAGTCTGTCAACATCTCGAGAGTAAGCAGCTTGCTCTAATCAAAATGAATTCAGAATTATTCTGAGCATGTACATATGCAGTGTTTTAGAAACACACTTTTATGATGTGAGGACTTGCTTTGTTTATCTACTTTATTTAAAATCAACATAAGATATTTTAATATGTGCTTAAATTATATGTAATTTATATTTTGTAATCTCAATTTACAATGCTTAATTTAAAAATCATTAAACAAAGCAATGGTAATGATGGCTTAAACAAGAACAATAATTTAAGATTTAAGTGAATTTTTGTGAATAATATTGGTTTCTTGTTTTTAAAAAGTAAAAATAGAATTGAATAATTAATATTTTATTCACTTAGACCAAATTTTATTTTCTTTCTTTCCTTTAAAAATATTTATTTTTGTTTTGTTTTCAAGTGCTATCAGGAGGCAGTATGGGGAGATGGTGTTATGCTGTTATTGTTGTTTTGTGGTAATACAGATGCAGTCAGGGGCTCAAATATATATTTTAATACTAACTAAGCTTTATGTCCAGCCTCAGCTCACATTTTCTAAATAATATACAGTAGAAAAAGATATTTGTACAATAGATAATTGAAGGATGACAGCAAGAATCATTATCCTCATTCATGACTGCAAAACTAGAATTTGTATTTTGTAAGAAGCAGTATTTTAGTTGCATTGCTTTAGTATCACTCCTAGAAATTAGAAATTCTTTAATGTTACTTTTGGGACTCTTTTAGTCATGCTTACTAGTATACTTTTCCAATGATAGTTGGGGATACATTTGGTGCCAGCACGTTGGACCTAGGACTCCCACATACAGCAAGCAGTCCAACCCCTTTGGATCTCACCAGATCCAAAAGAAGCACTCATATTTATGAGACTAAATTGCAACATTCTCAGTGTTTTTGAGAAGTTAAACTGTAGTGAGAACAGTGTAAAAGAGTCCCAAAGTATGTCATAAAATTCATACATATCAGGGTTTTGGTATTTTAGAGTGTTTTCTTAGTGAATTAGTAAAAATGATTATTGACACAGAACCTTTAAAGTAAAGAACAGAGAACTTTCTTTCATGGGTCTTAAAAGACTAGTTAGTAGTCTTTGGTTTCCCAGGCATCATAATTTTAATCCTTCTAGAATTTATACAGAATCTTAAAAAGACTGAATCTGCTGGCATTACAGGACAATTCAGAGCTCCTAGTAAATATTGGATGGGGCTACAAAGTGGAAGAACTGAAAACAATGGTCACTTTTTGACTGTTTGTAGACAAATGGAAGTCTAACTTAATATTTACACTAAACTGATAGAAGTCTAGTATCTAATTAATTAGAAGATTAAAGGTTAGGAAATCAGGAAATTTGAGAATCTATATTTTGATATATTAATCCTGTTTTTTACTGAAATCTTTAGTTTGTCTATACTCCCAGACCACTAAATCTTTAGATTCTGCTTTTTTAATGGTCCTTGTCACATCAGTCAAGAGCAGTTGTTTCTCATCTTTTGTTCCTACCCATTGCTTCTCTTTCTAATATAGTTTTTTCCAATGTCCCACTGTCCTGCTGGTTGTGGACTCCATTTACAAAACCTTGACCAGTGGCTCTCTTTTCAATATTCTAAGGATCCACAGGGGTCAATTGCCCCCAATTAAGAAATGCTGCACTAGGTAACTAACATTTGCACACCACTAGCCTAGTATTACTTTCTGTCCCAACTACAGTGCAAAGTTTTAGATGGAATGAGGTGATTCTTTATTACACCAAGCTTGTGTAGTATAAAGTCCTGTACATATTACAGTCACTCAGAATGCTTAAATTAATCCCCTAGGGAAAAATATGAGATTTGTAGTCCATAGATGTTGTTCAATGATGGAACACAAACTTCCCTATTGGGAGGGCTGGATTGAATTTATGTAGCATTTACAATATTTGGAACAATTTTGATGTTATAGGAAAAAGTATCAATGATAAAATTCTTTAATTATTAGATAACATTAGGTGATCAAGTCTTCTTGAGTAGGGAACCCAATAATGTGTACTAGTACCACAGAGGTATAAATTAACTGTTTAACAGATCTTAAATACATATTTTAGTGGATAAAATATTATATCATATAATGGTTAAACATATAGTCCATCACAAATTCCAACATTTCTTTGTACCAACTATCAGATTTACTCAAGAAATATTGCTTGAAATAATAACATGGTGAAACAGAAAATATCTATATACATATAGCCTTCTAGAGAACAAAAGTTGTCATTGAACTGTAGCACATGTGTGGAGGACATTCCATTGGCACTTTTATTTTGGTATCTCTGATGCTACTGGAAAAAGATATAAATTCTAGAATGAAATCCTAAAAATGGGCAATTATTTATTTTCAACCTTCTTGTATCACAATAGTAAACAATGTAATATTAATAAGGTAACAGAAAAGCATGTTCTATAGAAGTATATATATTAAGTTCAAAAGTTAGTTGAAAATGAAAATAGAAAGATTCTTTTTATACTTACCTGGCAGGGAGATACCATGATCATGAAAGATTACTTACAAAAACATATTTCTGTAAGGTTTACACATTTAACTTAACTGAAAGTAAAATATAAACACTCATCTTTCAAAAAATTTGTTTTATGTCATAGTAGATCTCAGGATAACCAGGGTCTCTCCCAGAAATGTTCAGGCATCACTAGGATTCATAAAACCTATAATAAAACTCAAGATCTCCTTCTTGTAATGCAGTTAAACTACCCATTGAAGCCCAATACATTCCTAATTATTGGCTAAGAGGCCCCTGATCATCCCCAAGGTTGCTCAAGAGTCTTGAAACCACAGCAAATCTGCATTCACAGGTTGTGGCAATAAAATTTCAAGTTCATTTAACTGAATACACTAGAAATAGTCCTAGTAACCCCTAAGCACTACTTAAGAGTTTCTCCCCAATCCCCCACCCCAGAAAAAAATGAATTTAAGGAACTATGGACTTGTTACATTTTACTATCTTAAAATAAAATTTGCTTTCTTATAAATTTCAAAAATTATACATAAGTAATGATTGCTAGTAACAGACTACCTGTGAAATTTCCATTGATATGTCAATAAACTCGTTCTTAGAGAGACATACTATATTTTAGACATTTTCAATAGACATATAATTCCTTCATACTTAGAAAGCCAGTATATTGGTAAATTGAATTTTCTAAAATTAATCAGAAATAAAACTTATTAGATTTTAATAATGTTATTAAAATAGGCACTCTATATTTATGAACCCAAAGTAGCTCAAAGCTATTAGCCAATATTATACCTGCTTTGCAAACTTTGTGAATTTTTCTGACAAAACAGGACGAAAAATTGACTACTAGATATCTCTTCTGATGGCCAGGACCAAAAACAATGTTTTGCTAACAATGTTATTCATGTAAAAGTGAAAAATTACTTTTCTGATTTCTAGAAACTATAATGTTTACAATAAATTTATGATCTCAGTTCATGAATCATAAATAATGGTACTGATTTTTAAGTTTTATTCTATTGAAACCATTGTGATTTACAAAGTCTTTCATAGTTGAGTTTCAGACATACACTGAATCAGAACAATCTAGCCACCAGTCTCTAACTCCCTCCACCAATGTTCCCCAAGTGTATTCCATACCACCCAATTGTGCCCCAGCCTGCACGTCTAACAGGTCCATTTTAAGTTTATATTGTATAAGTTTGGGTCTTCAAGACCACCAACCACAGAAGATGGAATAAAATGACACTGAGGGAACAGAACATCTAGAACGACAAAGAAAGACTTCATCATAAATCCCACTCCTGGACCTGTGCAGATACTGAGATCTCTAGATTTTATCTAGAGAGGTCTGATTTTATCACCCAGGAAGGAGCAGAAGCCTTCCAAACACCATGAAAGCACCAACGGGAGAGTAAATGAACCTGAACGGAGTCTATAGTTAATCCCATGACAATATATCCAAGGGTGGAGAAACCCCATATCTCTTAGGCCAAGTGAATTCCTTTTTGAAGGACCCCAATATTTACTGTGCCATTGCAGGAGGAAAAAAAAGCAAAAAGCACAAAACATTTTTTATATTTTATATATTATTTTTTTAAATACTCATTTTTTTTATTATTTTTTATTTTTATTTACTTATCTACTTCTTGTCGATTTCCTGGTTTTGGTGTGGTTATTGAAGTTGTTCTCATTTACATTTATTTTTTTTCCAGTTTTTGGAGAAATCTCCATATTGCTTTCCATAAAGGTTGAACTAGACAGCATTCCCACCAGCAATGGATAAGAGTTCCTTTCTCTCCACATCCCGCCAACATTGCTTGTTCTCATTCTTTGTGATGTGTGCCACTCTCTGGGGTGTGAAGTGGTACCTGATAGTTGTTTTGATTTGCATCTCCCTGATGATTAGTGATATGGAGCATTTTTTCATGTGTCTTATGCTTGGAGAGTGCAGTTTCCTCTTTGAAGATGCATTTAGTCTCAATGTCCTGGAGTGTTTTACCTACATGTTGTTCTATGTGTCTTATGGTTTAGGGTCTGATATCGAGGTCTTTCATCCATTTGGATTTAACCTTCGTACATGATGTTAGCTGAGGGTCTAAGTTCAATTTTTTGCAAGTGGCTAGCCAGTTGTGCCAACACCACTTGTTGAAGAGGCTTTCTTTGCTCCATTTAGGATTATTGATCCTTTATAAAAAATTAGGTGATTGTATATCTGGGGAACATTCTCTGAGTATTCAAGCTATTCCACTGATCTGAGGGCCTGTCTTTATTCCAATACCATGCTGTTTTGATAACTATTGCTTAGTAATACAGACTAAAGTTGGGGAAAGTAATTCCTCCAATATTCTTTTCCCCAATGATTTAGCTATTCGAGGGTGTTTATTGTTCCAAATGAATTTCAAAAGTGTCTGATCCACTTCTTTGAAGAATGTCATGGGTTTCTTTAGAGGGATCACATTAAATCTGTACAATGCTTTGGGGAGTATTGCCTTTTTAATTATGTTATTCCTGCCAATCCATGTGCAGGGTATGTGCTTCCATTTCCACGTGTCCTCTCTTATTTCTTGGAGCAGAGTTTTATAGTTTTCTTTGTATAGGTCCTTCACATTTTTAGTCAAGTTGATTCCAAGATATTTGAGTTTGTGTGGCACTATTGCGAATGGGGTTGTTTTCTTAATGTCCATTTCTTTCTTATTACTATTGATGTATAGAAAGGTCATTAATTTCTGTAGGTTGATTTTGTAGCCTGCCACCTTGCTATATGAATCTATTGTTTCTAGAAGCTTTTCATATACTTTAGGGTTTTCTAGGTAGAGTATCATGTCATCTGCAAACAGAGAGAGCTTGACTTCTTCCTTTCCTATCTGGATTCCCTTGATATCTTTTTCTTGCTTAATTGCTATAGCGAGTACTCCAGTGCTATGTTGAATAGGAGTGGTGAGAGAGGACAGCCTTGTCTTGTGCCAGAATTTAGAGGAAAGGCTTTCAGTTTTTCTCCATGTAGGACAATATTTGCCTCTGGCTTGTGGTAGATGGCCTTAACTATAATGAGAAAGGTTCCTTCCATTCCCATATTGCTGAGAGTTTTAATCAAGAATGTGTATTGGACCTTAACAAATGCTTTCTCTGCGTTTATTGATATCATCATGTAATTTCTATTTTTCTTGTTGTTGATGTTGTGAATTATGTTAATAGATTTACGAATGTTAAACCATCCTCACATTCCTGGGAAGAAACCTAGTTAATCATAGTGGATAATCTTCTTAATGAGGCATTGAATCCTATTTGCCAGGATTTTGTTGAGGATCTTTGCATCTGATTTCATCAGCGATATTGGTCTATAATTTTCTTTTTTGGTAGCATCTCTGTCTGGTTTAGGTATCAAGGTGATGTTGGCTTCATAAAAGCTATTTGGAAGTGTTTCTGCTTGTTCAATTTCATGAAAGAGTCTTGCCAGGATTCCTCTTGAAAGGTTTGAAAGAATTCATTAGTAAATCCATCTGGGCCTGGGCTTTTGGTTTTGGGCAGCCATTTGATTACTGTCTCAATTTCCTCAATAGTGATGGGGGTGTTCAAATATGATAAATCCTCTTCATTCAACTGTGGAAGATTATAAGAGTCCAAAAATTTATCCATTTCTCCAGGTTTTCATTTTTAGTGGCATAGAATTACTCTAAGTAATTTCTAATTACCCTTTGGATCTCTACCATATCAGTAGTGATCTCTCCTTTTTAATTCCTAATACGAGTTATCAAGTTTCTCTCTCTCTTTGTTAGTTTTGACAGTGGTCTATCAATCTTGTTTATTTTTTCAAAGAACCAACTTCTGCTTTTGTTATCTTTGGATTGTTTTTTAGGCTTCCACTTCATTGATTTCTGCTCTCAGCTTTGTTAGTTCCTTCTGTCTCCCTATTTTTTGGGTCCTTTTGTTGAGTACTTTTAATTCTATGAGCTGCATCATTAAGCTATTCAGGTATCCCCCTTCTTCTTTCCTGATGTGTGCTTGCAAAGCTATAAATTTTCCTCTCAGTACCGCTTTTGATGTGTTCCATAGTTTCTGATAGTTTGTGTCACCATTGTCATTTGTTTCTAGGAAGGTTTTGATTTCCTCTTTGATTTCATCTCAGACCCACTGGTTCTTCAGTATTAGGCTGTTTAACTTCCAGGTATTAATGTTTTTCTTCTGTGTCCCTTAGTAGTTCACATATAATTTTAGGACCTTGTGGTCAGCGAAGGTAGCCTGCAAAATTTCTATCCTCTTGATATTATGGAGGTATGTTTTATGTGCTAGCATGCAGTCTATACTGGAGAATTTCCCATGTACATTAGAGAAGAATGTGTATCCAGGCTTCTGGGGGTGGAGTTTCCTATTTATATCTTCTAGGCCTCTTTCTTCCATTTCTCTCCTCAGGTCTAGTATATTCTTGTTGGGATTCAGTCTGGTTGACCTGTCAGGTATTGACAATGCCATGTTGAGGTCTCCCACAATTATTGTGTTGTTATTGATATTATTTTTCAGATTTGTCAACAATTTTATTAAATATTTTGCTGGCCCCTCATATGGTGCATATGTATTTAGGAGAGTGATTTCTTCCTGCTGTACGTATCCCTTGATTAATGCAAAATGTCCATCTTTGTCCCTTACAACTTCCCTAAGTATAAAGTTTGCATTATCTGATATTAGTATGGCCACTCCAGCTTTTTTATGGGTGTTGTTTGCTTGGATTATTTCCTCCAGCCTTTTATTTTGAGTCTATGTTTGTTCTGACTATTCAGGTGTGTTTCTTGTAGGCAGCAGTAGGTTGGATTGAGTTTTTTGATCCATTTAGCCCCCCTGTGTCTCTTAACTGGTGCATTTAGTCCATTGACATTGAGAGAAAGAATTTTCCCGGGAGTTAGTGCCATCTTTATATCGAAGTTTGTTGTGTCTTTGGTCAGTCTTGTCTTAAAGTAGGCTGTTCAGCTTTTCTTTTAAGAATGGTTTTGATTTTGTAAAGTTTCTGAGCTGTTGTTTGTCTGTGAAACCATGTATTATTCCTTCAAACCTGAAAGTGAGTTTTGCTGGGTGCAGTATTCTAGGCAAAGCATTTATTTCATTGAGTTTTGTCACTATGTCTCACCACTGCCTTCTGGCCTTGAGTGTTTCTGGTGACAAGTCTGTAGTAAATCTCAAGGATGTTCCCTTGAATGTAATTTCTCTTTTCGATCTTGCTGCTTTCAGAATTTTGTCTCTATTTGTGGGATAGTCATTGTTACTAGGCTTTCTCTTGGGATGTCTTTTTCTGGGGTCTTTTTTAGTTGCTACTCTTCGATCATGCAGGATTTGATCACATGTATTCTTTAGCTCTGGTAGTTTCTCTTAATGATGTTCTTGACTGTTGATTCTTCCTGGAGATTTTCTTTTGGGTCTCTGGGACTACAATGATTCTTAAGTTGTTTCTGTTCAGCTTATCATAGACTTCTATTTTCATCTGTTCCCATTTTTTGAGTAATTTTTTCACTGTTTGATCATTTGCTTTAAGGCTTTTTTTCAATTTCTTCTGCTGTATGGAGTTGTTATTCTTCTCATCTTCCAGTGTACTAATTCTATCCTCAGCTGCTGTTAACCCGTGGGAAAGCTCAACCATGTTTTTCTTCAATTCATCTACTGAGTTTTTTAGACCTGTTATTTGACCTGAAATTTCAGTTTGGTGTTTTTTGATTTCTATCTTCATATTCTCTTGATTCTTATTAGTGTTCTCTTCTATACTTTCTTTGAGTTCTTTGAACATCTTCCATATTGCGACTCTAAACTCCGTATCTGAGAGACTGACTAGTTGCTTGGTTATGTTCAAGTCATCAGAGTTGCCATCATCATTCTCTATGTCTATCACTGGCCTGTGTTGTTTCCTTATTGTCACACTTGTATTGTGGGTTTTTCTACGTGTTGTGGTTGTATTCATTGGCTAAATGATGTGCATGGCCGGGAAGCCAAGTGGAGTCGCCATGCTCCTCTGGCTCCACCCATTCTGGGCTTGTAAACTCACTTTCAGGGAAGGCTCTAGGCAAGGCGAGCCTTCCGCAGATGAGCCACACACAGGATGAAATCAGGCTGAAAATGAAGCAAAGTACAGAAGACAGGCAGATAGGGGTGCTGGCATCTGAGGTCCAGCAGAGTTCAGCGGCTTCTCCTTTCTGGGTGTGTAAGTTCACCTCCAGAGAAGGCTCTAGGGAAGGCGAGCCATCTGTAGATGAGCCAGACACAGGATGAAATCAGGCCAAAAATGGAGCACAGCACAGAAGACAGGCAGATAGGGGTGCTGGCATCTGAGGTCCAGCAGAGTTCAGCGGCTTCTCCTTTCTGGGTGTGTAAGTTCACCTCCAGGGAAGGCTCTAGGGAAGGCTCATCCGCAGATGAGCCACACACAGGATGAAATCAGGCCAAAAATGGAGCACAGCACAGAAGACAGGCAGATAGTTGTGCTGGCATCTGAGTTCCAGCAGAGTTCCCATATCTTCATTTTTTTCTTGAACAAGATGTAAAACAAGTCCTGAAACATCTTGGTCATGCATACATTGCTTACACAGTAGCATCTTGTGAGGAGAAGGGCCAAGCCCCCAACCTGCAAAACCTGCCCCCAACCTGCCAAAGCAATGCCTAATACCCCCATCACCCAGAATCACTGCTTTCCCAATGGCCCCGCCTTATCACTGGCGCTCTATGATTATCTCTGGGGACACAATCTGACCAAATTTTAGGTACATCATTTTAGGGGCTGATATCATATCATTTTAGGGGATGATAATAAGTGTGAGTGAGACACTCTTTCACAGTATCTTCCTTTTTCTGGGTGCCTTGTTAACAGTGCACATCCTAAAAGTTGTGGCATCAATAATAGTACTTTGAATTTTTGAACAAATTAATTTGATGCTGTCATCACTCTAGGAATACACCAATTTAACAGAATGAACAGCTAACAATGAGAATTACTAAAATTTCTTCTATTGTAATAATGACTTCATCGGAAATATAATAATTTTATTTTTTTGTGTTTGTGGAGCCATACCCGATGACACTCAGGGGTTACTCCTGGCTATGCCCTTAGAAATCACTCCTGGCTTGGGGGACCATATGGGATGCTGGAAGATTTGTGAACTGTCCTAGGATAGCACTTGCAAGGCAGACACCTTATGCCCTGCTCCACCTCTCTAGACCCAAGATATAATAATTTTTAAAAATGCTCTTGCTACTGTAATTATTTATTTTTATTGTTTTTTAACTTTCTTCTCTATTTTTATTTTTTAAATAATTTTGTTTTTACTTATCTGAAGCAAATGTTTTATGATCAACTATGTCAACTATGTGATGCATTTTATTTAAATTAATTTAAAAAATGTAAAAATCATTAATTCACATTAGTACTCACAATATCCTAATCCTCTTTGAATCATATATTTTATTCATTTCATATAATTTTTCCAAGTGTAAAATTTGATTTCATATATTAGTTTACATTGATGTAGAAATACTACCTTATAAGTCTGTTGAGAGGTCTGGAGGGAGACAAAGATTAAAGCTTTTGCCTTGCTGGGTCCAGAGATACAGTTCGTATGGAAGGAGCGTTTTTGCAAATGGCCAACCATGATTTACTACTTGGTAATCCTTATAGTCCCTAGAGACCTAGTAGTAGTGATCCCATAGAGCACTGACAGGAGAGATCCCTGAGATCCTCTATGTGTGGCCCAAACATGAAAATAAAAAGTTATTGACTTGCTTAAGAAGTATCCAATTCAAAGGCCAGAGTGGTGATGCAAGGCATATGGTAACATGCCTTGCGTGGGCTAGCCTAGGACGGACCATGGCTTTATCCCCTAGCTTTCCATCTGGTCCCCCAAGCCAGGAGCGATTTCTGAGCTCATAGCCAGGAGTAACCCCTGAGTGTCACTGGGTGTGGTCCCCCCCCAAAAAAGTATTCTATTGAATTTCTGGCACCACATATTGTTCCAAGTAATAGATAATAGATAATATTAATTATTATTAATAGTAATAGTAATAGATAATCACTGTGATTCCAAAATAAACAAACAGCATAATCTGAATAATTTGATCCCTTTATTCCTAGCATTATTTTAGAATATGTTTTTCTCATTAGGATTAGTATTGTGGAAAATATATTTTTTCTACTGAGAATCAGAAAAATGTTATAGTGGCTTCAAACAGTATTTTATTCACATTGATAAACTTTATCATCACACATATTAAGAAATGTTTCTTTTCAAGTATACAATTATATTTATTGCTTATGTTTCTAATTGAGTTTAGGGCTTCAGAATTTTTCTCCTAAAAAAGCTATTCATGTGAGGGACCGGAGAGTTAGCATGGAGGTGCATTTGCCTTGCATGCAGAAGGACGATGGTTCAAATTACGGCAACCCATATGGTCCCCCGATCCTGCCAGGTGTGATTTCTGAGTAAAACCAGAAGTAACCCTTAAGTGTTTCCAGGTGTGATCCAAAACAAACAAAAAACAAAAAAGCAAACAACAACAACAAAAAGCTTTCCATGTGGTCGGAGCAGTGGCACAAGTGTCTGCCTTGCTCGTGCTAGCCTAGGACAGACCATGGTTCAATCCATTGGCATCCTATATGGACCCAAGCCAGGATCTATTTCTGAGCTCACAGCCTTAAGTAACCCCTGAACGTCACTGGGTGTGGCTCAAAAACCAAAAATCAAAGCTCTCCAACATACACTAGTCAAAATATATCAATTTTCATTATTGGGCATTATTAGACACCTGAATAACAATTTAGTGTGGAATGATGCCCAAATATTTTAAGTTTATTGAAAGAAAACTCCAAGTATATGTAAAAGCAGATATATAGTAGTAAAAGTATATATTTATCTCTGATCTAGTGTCACAATTTTTAATGCATTTTAACCAAATGTTTTCTCTCTCTGCATTACAGAAGATACATCACAGCCCCTTTCCAAGTTTCTCAGTGTTTTATATGCAAAGTAATAATGAATGATCCTGTCTTGAATTGAATATTTTATAAGGGGATTGAGAATGCAAAATGAAAGATATCAAGAGGTTAGCTCTTGGGAGCAATTACTTCTCTCTGATTGTCTTCAAGGACCTGGACTAAAGGATCAGCCTCTCTTTCAGATGCCTGAAAGATAATGTACTGTATATCTTCCCTAATTATCTGAAAAGCTCCTGACCATGCATTTCCTATAAAGAGACCACCATCAAGAGTTCAAAATCACCTCCCTTAATATTTATACCCCCATCATCTAGAGACAATGCTTACCTCTCCCTCAGGATCTGCCTGCCCTTTCCTGTATGTTTTGCCATTTCTGACTATAGTAAATTATTTTACTAATCTACATATGGCACAGACTCTAATAGGTGAGTTCTTTGTTATGTTTTCATTTTATTTGCCAAAGAAAATCCTTGAGACTATAATATTTCACCCAAAATATAGTAGAATGTGTGATATAGATGTTTCTACACAAACTAATAGGTAAATAGAAAGGATTTTTTCTAATTTTTTCATAGATGTTTGTTCTTCATTTATTGAAAACTGTATCTATAAAGAACTAACCATTATTATATTTGACATATTGCTTAATGATCTTATTTTCTAGTAAGACATTTCCCATGTATATGTGTATGTGTGTGTGAGACAGAGAGAAAGGCAGAAAGATAGAGAAAGAAGAAGAAAAAGAAAGGGAAGATGCTTGAATTTTTGAGGCAAAGAATGTCAAAATGCTCTCTAACCAGAGTAGACTGATTGCTTACTACTGTTATAGGTAGGGCATTTATTAGACATCTCATTTGTTCTTTATAACTGTTTCTTAAGGTTTGCTTTTCTTCCATTATTTTCTTCATTTAAAATAATTTGTTTTGGGCAGAGATAGCATGGAGGTAGGGAGTTTGCCTTGCATGCAGAATGGTGATTTGAATTCCGGCATCCCATATGGTCCCCCAAGCCTTCCAGGAGCAATTTCTGACTATAGAGCTAGGAGTAGACTCTATTATTTCTTTTTATGAAATTATTTATTTTATTCTTCTATAAACTTACGTATTTTCCATACAATGTCATTATATCTTATTATATATATGTCTAATACTTTGGGATTGTTTTGCTTTTGCCTATCAACATTTGGGTACAAAGTTTCAGTACTTCAAGATTATATATATATATATATATATATATATATATTTGAATAAACTAAAATAATTTCATAATAAGAAATAATAGAGGTTCATAAACCAACTTCCTCTTCCCAACTGGAACCATTGAGAGCACAGGATTGAAGAATAAAAAGATTCCCATTAAACTAATAGCAGCAACTTTAGAGAAGTAAACAAAACTTCTTGATATGCCAGAAGCCTTGAAGAAAACTCAAAAGGATGAAATCCAGATTCACCACTTGAAGGACAAGCACCCCCTATTTGTTTGTCTGTTTGTTTGTTCATTCAATTGTTTTGTGGTTACACCCCATAGTATTCAGGGTTTCAATTCTGCACTCAGTGATTATTATTTCTAGCATGTTTGTGGAATATATGTGGCACAAGGAATTGAATGCAGTTGGTGGCATATCGTACACTCAATAAATTCTAACCCATTAGGCCCCTTTTAAAACTCAGAAATCTAATAAAACCAATTCTTACATATTTTCCTTTTTTTTCTATGTGATCTTTAAAAATAAAATACAATCTTAAAACCTGGGATATGTCTCATCGGTAGACCATAAGGTGTTTTTTTTATATATCTTTATTTAAACACCATGATTACAAGCATGATTGTAGTTGGGTTTCAGTCATAAAAAACACTTCCTTTCACCAGTGCAACATTCCCATCACTGATGCCCCCATCTCCATCCTCCCTCTCCCACTGCCTGTATTCGAGACAGGCATTCTGCTTCTTTCACTCATTGACATTGTTATGATAGTTCTCAGTGTAGTTATTTCTCTAACTGCACCATCACTCTTTGTGGTGAGCTTCAAATCGTGAATCGATCCTCCTGGCCTTCATCTCTGGGAATTATTTTAATAAGGTCTTTTATTTTTCTTAAAACCCATAGATGAGTGAGACTATTCTAAGTTAAATTTCCAGAAGCTCACAAGGTGGAATGAATTCCTTGCATGATCAAGATCCAGAATTTAGTCTCTGGCATCCACCCCAATTGAAGGTATCTCAGTAAGTCCCAGCCATACCAGTACTGAGTAACACACATTTCCAAAGCAAACATCTATCAAACCCATAAATGCTGCTCCAAATATCATAGTTGTCCCCTCCTTCACACACAGTGCCTTCCATCAGTCCTGGAAAGGCTTTCTCTCAGATCTGAATTAACATTGAAATTATACAAAAACAATTAGGTGTTTGCTTTAGAGCACTATATGAAACATTACAGTATATACTGAAGAAAGATATGATTTTTTTCTGTACAAAAAGCCTTGAATATCAAGTATCAAAAAATAGACATTATCTTGATAAATTTCTAACATAGTTTTGTAATATTTGTTAAGTGCAATATATCATCAAATCTTAAATAAGTTTTACTTTTGACTAACATAATAGCAAAAGAAAACAGGTCAATATTTTTCAAAATGATTTAAATTATGTAATTACATGTAGAATTGGCAGCAGAGAAAATATTAGAGTGACAGTATTTTGCATCTTACTTGACATAATCAAAAGGCTACCTTATTTATTACTGTCCTGTTTGTGCATTTGTTGTGCAACCTTTTCTTCATTCGTCTTTATCTCAGTACAGAAGGTGGAATTATGTTTAGCAATGACTACATCAGAGAGACTTCAGGCTCACTGTTCGAAACTGAAAGAGGACTATGTCATAAACTGAATTTTCAAAAGTTGAAGTAATTTTTATACTTTCTTCACATGTTGTTCTTAGACATTTTCTCCAGCTGTTCTTTTTCCCATTTAGAAAAATAAAAACTTGTTATCATGATTTTCAATTTTACAATACTGTCTATGGTAGAGTTTCAACAATACAATTCTTCAAGCCACAATCTCCACCAGAATATTTCTTTCTCTACGTATTTTCTCAGCTCCCCTTTTTTTATCTCACCTATCTTATGATAAGGGGTTCCTATACAAAACATGCAAAGCATTGATAAATATTTATAAGAAAAAATAATCTGGGGCCGACGAGGTGGCACTAGAGGTAAGGTGTCTGCCTTGCAAGCGCTAGACAAGGAAGGACCACGGTTCAATCCCCCAGCATCCCATATGGTCCCCCCAAGACAGGGACAATTTCTGAGCGCATAGCCAGGAGTAACCCCTGAGCATCAAACGGGTGTGGCCCAAAAAAACAACAACAACAACAAAAAATAAACCCCATCAAAAATGGGGAGAAGAGATGAACAGAAACTTTCTGGAAGGAGACATAAGTTGACCATTAAATATATAGAAAAAATTCTCTTCATTATTATCAGGGAAGTGTAATTCAAAGAAGCAATGAGTTATCACTTCACACCAGTGAGACTGGCATTAGTTCAGTGTTGGTATTGATATGTGAAAAAAAAATCTTTCACCCACTGCTGGTGAATATATCCAATGGTTGGATCTTTTTAGAAAACAATATGGACACTTCTTAAAAGACTAACTAAAATGACTTTTCATATGCCATAGCAATACCACTTCTGGGTATGTTTTCTACAGAACCAAAAAACTGTCATCATAAAAGATATTTGTGTTTCTTGCTGCAAATGCTCATTGCATTACTGTTTTTGACAATGCTCAAAAACTGAAAGTAGTCCAAGACCAAGTGGCTGGTAAAGAAATCATGCTATATCTACATAATAGAATAGTACTCCAACTGTGGTATTATTGTCAGTCTACTTGCAAATTATTAAATAACACTAGCAAATGATGAAAAAGTGAAGAATCTATATTTATTTCTATCTGTGACTAGCAACACAACATCTACTATATTCTTTTTTGTTTGTTTTTTGTTATTTTTCTTTAGTTTTCACCTATTGATTGGGTGCTGTTTTATTCCATTTTTTAAATTAGTATATTTATTTAAACACATTGATTACAAACATAATTGTGGTTGGGTTTCAGTCATGTAAAGAACAACCACCTTCACCAGTGCAACATTCCCATCACCAATGTCCCAAATCTTCCTCCTCCCCACTGCACCCCAGCATGTACTCTAGACAGTCTTTCTACATCCCTTCTTCATTGTTATGATATTTCTCAATGTAGTTATTTCTCTAACAACACTCATCAATATTTGTGCTAAGTTTCATGTCGTGAGCTGGAACTTCCAGCCCTCCTCTCTTTTGTCTCTGAAAATTATCACAAAAATGTCTTTTATTTTTCTTAAGACCCATAGATTAGTGAGAATATTCTGCATCTGTCTCTCTCCCTCTATTTCACTTAGCATAATAGATTCCATCTACATCCATGTACAGGAAAATTTCATGACTCCATCAGAGTATCTGCTTATTTATATTTTTCCATATCTCCATTTTTATTTCATATTTTTATGATTTAATTAAAATACTTATATTTATATTGTAATTATTAAAATAAATCAGATACTAATTGTTGAAAATATCAAATTTGTTTTAATAAATATATACAGTTAACTTTTAGACAATGGAGATGCTACAAAAATAAAAATAACCTTAGAGATTATCAGAATTTTCAGCTTTCGTATACATCTTGCATCAAAACTAAGCTTTGGTCTTTTATTTAACTTATAAAGGAATACATTTTCCTTCTTGTTTTAAATGAATAATGATTAAAGGAGAGCACTAGATAAATTTTGTGGTGTTTTTCCTAGACATTATATTTGAATATAAACATGGTCTATAATTTAGAGCTATTTAGAAAGCATGAATCAATAATCATAGATTGATTACAGAAAAATTATAGTTCCTAAAGAACCAAAATTATAATCAGTAGATTTTATATTATGCAATAAGACATTTCCCATTATTTTGTTGTTGTTGTTGTTGTTGTTGTTGTTGTTGTCACTATATATTTTATGATGGCGACACCAGGCAGTACTCAGGGCTATTCTCAAATCTGTTTTTAAGGATAACTCCTGGGTATGCCTAGGGTACCATATATGGTTCTGAGAACTGAACCTAGGTTGGGCATGTGCATGGCATGAGACTTACCTGCTGAACAATATAATGTTAAGTATATGCATTAACAAGTTAAATCTTGTAATAAAAATAAAAAATACACCTGGCTATATATAAAGGGTTTTTACTGTCTCTGTGCTCAGAAGTGATCACTTGCAGTGCCTGACATCATATGTGGTACCATCTATTAAATATGCTTGGCCACAACTAAGGCATATACTTTATCTTCTGTCCTTGCACTTTGGTTGAAAAGCATATCTTAATTTCTTTAGAACTTAATATGTTATCTTTAGTGAAAGACTAAATATTGATCTACTAGGTAGCATTTTTTCCCTTCATATTAATTTCAACAAAACTTCCTAAAGATTTCAAGATATTTGTTATTTTTCTAGTAGTTTTTCCTGTTTTTATATTTAAACATACAATTCAGGATTAATGTAGATTTATCAAATTTCTAAATACACAATTCATAAGGTAAAAATAAGGCATTTCAGAGTTTGAAAAAGTAATAAAGGAAGATTATGTTAAGACCACCATTAAACCACTATGTTACAAATACAATCTCATTTGAAATACATTTTTCTCTGTATATATGTCAAATCATTTATTTATGCATATTATAACCCAAAATAATCAATTTATTTTTTTCCACTGTGCCTACATTAGTTAAAATATCACTTGTTAACAGTGAATACTTTTGGCACTTCATAACTAAGTTTTATGGCTATTTTATCTTTTTAATCATTGTAACTTACAATTTTACAATACTGTCTGTTATGGAATTTCATGAATATAACAACCCAATAATCTCCCTCCTTTATATCCACTGTTGTTTCAGGGTCTCTCCAAAATCTTCCACCAAAGTTGAATTGACTCCCTTCCTTACACACACACACCATGACTCACTGCCATGGTAAATTCAATTCTGTAGCCCACTTATTGATTATGTTGCTCTTGGCCATTTTTATTCCCTACAAAACAGATCTCATCTATATTTTCATTCTTTTCTAATTTATCCCTTTAGCAGCAAGAAATTCCAATGGGACTGGGTTATACCTCTATTTAGAGCTCTTTAATAACTTCCTAGCTTTTATATTTTCCCAATAAATTAAAATAAATCATGTTGATTTGGGCTTTGTTTTTCAGTTTTATTTTCCATCTTCTTAGCTTTCCAATCTATACTTAAATATTTATTTCTCTATCTAAGTTGAGCACTGTAAAAGCAGGTGCAGAACTCTGTTGCAATCACCATTCAACATTGTGGTTGCAATTGAGGTCTGCAAGGAATGGACCATAATTTTATATTTCCTCCTATTGGAAGAAATAAATTACATGCTTTTATATCCTAATCAATCTGTAAGTAACATTATCTTAGGTCAGGAAGATACTTGTGTCAGATGAATGTTTCCTTGTATGCTTAGTGATTTGAAATTTCACCCTTAAAAAATTCTTAGCAGGAAAAAGATGGGTATAGTAAACCTGAAGAGGATGCTAGAGAAGCATATGTTAGCTAGCATTTGTCTCTACAGTTTTGTTCACCTTGTCCATTTTAATTTAAATGCTCATTCTCATCCTCACAATTTTATCATACTAAACTCTAATTGTCCCAAGATTTAACATACTATTTTTTGTTCTCCTTTGTGGGTGGGCCTACCCCAAAAGTGCTCAGAGTTTGATCCTGGATCTAACTCAGGTATAACGTCTGGTAGGGTTATGGATATATGATGTCATCCAAGGCATGTTCCTTACATGTCATCTTAGCTCTCAAAAAGATTTTATAATGGATACCATTTAAATATACATTTTGTAATTGTGTGTACCTATTGTTAGAGTCTTAGTATTTTTTTTTTTGTTTTTGGGTCACACCCTGCAGTACTCAGGGGTTACTCATGGCTCTATGCTCAGAAATTGCCCCTGGCAGGCATGGGGGACCATATGGGATGCCGGGATTAGAACCACCGTCCTTCTGCATGAAAGGCAGATCTCCATGCTATCTCTCCGGCCCCGAGTCTTAGTAATTTTAATCAATTGCAATATAAACTTAAAAATTCAACAAATAGGGGGCTGGAGAGATAGCATGGAGGTAAGGCGTTTGCCTTTCATGCAGGAGGTCATCGGTTCGAATCCCAGCGTCCCATATGGTCCCCCGTGCCTGCCAGGAGCAATTTCTGAGCATGGAGCCAGGAGTAACCCCTGAGCACTGCCGGGTGTGACCCAAAAACCACAAAAAAAAACACAATTCAACAAATAGATAGCAAGGAATATGAACAGATAATTCATAACAACAGATTAAAGAAGGCAAAAGAAAGATCATCTATCATTAGCAATATAAGAGCAATTATAACAACAAGGAAATAAATCTATAGATTGTTTCTTTGAAAACATCTGAAGTTACAAATCTGATATTGGTAAAATGCCAAGGAAATGGCATTTAAAAATAATTGCTGAGAAGATTTTAATAAATTTTGATTAACAGCATGAAAGTAATATTGAACATATAATTTTATTTTACTTGAAATTTAGTCCTGAAATAAATTTAGTCCTAAAATAAAATTTATATGCATACACATAAAACATTTTTAAAATAATAATCTTATGAACTAATAAATATTTAAAATTTTTATGATTTCATAAGAATAGAAAAAGTGTAAATGCATTGTTTATAAAGAAAATTATTTATTTCTTTAAAAATATAAGGAAACTTATTTTAAATAATCTTGAAAAACAGAAGGGAATCTTAATTAATTCATTAAAATTTTTGAAAAATTATTAAATATTACCAAAATGCTTTATTATACATGATAGATAAAAGCAAGTATTTTAGAATGAATAAGTTTGGCATGAGGCAAAATCTAAGTTTTTGTTGTTTGATTTTGGGGGGGGGGGGTCACACCTGTCTGTTGGTGTTTGGTTTGTACTCCTGGCTCTTTACATATCTACTAGGCTGTGATCATGGCAAACCCTACCTATTGTACTATACCAAATTCATCATTTTAATAACTATGCACCTGAATATTTTAAAAAATGATATAGCTTTAAAACTAGGATTGTTATATTATTTGCATAATATACTTCTTCAAGTGGGAGTAAAGAAATAGCACAATTTTTGTAGTCTAATCCCTTACCTGTGAGATAAAAGTACTGAGCATGGACAGAATTTTGTATTTCACTTTCAGTTCCAAGATTGGCTGCATTGTGCATGGGACCTAGCTCATAAGACAGTCTATAAATTTCTGGTCATAAACATTTCATAATAATGTTAGCTTAGCTATTATATTTATTATATGTAATCCCAAGCAAGATATTGTGTAAAAATAATACCAGTTATCACTATCTACTAACTTGTACTTATCACAATATATGATATTATCCACATTGATTTTGTGTGTATTGCATACACATATGTTTTATTGTTCTAGGACATAAACGAAGGGCCTCAGACATACAGTGAAAGTTCTCTACTAGTGAACTATATCTCCAGTCCTGTTATCTGATATATTTATTAACACAAACAGGTGTGTATCTCCTCAATTCTCAAATCTTCTTTGCCTAATGTTTTTGATGATTTGTGATAAAAGGACACTCTCAACTGTTGAAAATGTTCTCTGCTTCAGCTTCTATAGAAAATGGTATGTATATTTATTCAAAAAATATAAAATGAAAAGTGAGAGAGAGAAAAAGAGAGAAAGAGCTAGAGAGAAGAAAATGCCTGCCATAGTGTTAGGCAGAGGAAAAGTCACAGGGGCAGGCAGTGGGGAAAAGAGTAGGACGGAAACTGGGGACATCGCTCATGGAAAATGTACACAAGTGAAGGAATAGGTGTTGGTCATTGTATGACTGAAACTCAGTAGTGAAAAACTTTGTAACTGTATCTCACAGTGATTTAATAAAAACATTTTTAAAAAAGTAAGAATTGTGCTTCTACACAGCCAATTCATGGAAGCAATTGCCCAAACATGGTTTGAAAGGATGTATGCACATATCAGTTTATCAAAATAGTACAGTGTCCAGTAATGAAAAACAACCTAAACATTCAGCAAAATGAATGGATAAAGAAGCTAAATAAATGGCTGTATATATGCAGTGGAATACTGTGCTTATAGAGTAAGTATTAAACTATTCTAAATATACATATATATATACTATATAAAACTATACTTATAGAATAAGTAAAGAAGAAATCATAACATTTGCTACAATATATATAGAACTGAGGGTATCGTGATAAGTGAAATAAATCAGAGGAGAACAAATGCCAGGTGACTTAAAATATCTGTGGAATAGAAAAAAATGTGAAAATAGAAAGTTTAGAACAATGATGTATTGTTAGCCAAGGGTTGCAAAACTCAGGTTTCAACCAGTGGGGATCAGGGAAAAAAGACAGGTGGGAGAGAGATGACATATGGAAAATGGTGGAGAGTCTGGAAATGGTGATGATGAGGTGTGTTAAGTTTGTGCAATAACATAAAAACATGAACACTAGTGTAATCATATTAATTGTAATCACATTATTTATAACTAAATAAATTCATTTTAAAATAAAAATGTTTAGGTCTTCTGTAATGTTTTGTATTTATTCATTACCTAAAATATAAGCACTGTCGTTTTGTGTGAAATAATTTGAATTACAAAAAAAAATGGCAAGAAAAGTAGGCTAAAAAAACCTAGAATCTAATGTTCTGTACCTAGTAATGTTATCTTGATGGCAAAAGCATTGCTTCTGTGATTAAGGATTTTGAACTGATGTGATTATCATGGATTACACAGGTCTATGGAAAGAAAATTAGAGAGTGATGACAAAAATGACAAGAGAAGCAAGTGGGGCCGGAGACCAAAAACAACTAGAGAGAGAGAGAGAGAGAGAGAGAGAGAGAGAGAGAGAGAGAGAGAGAGAGAGAGAGAGAGAGAAGCAAGTAAGTGGAGGAGGTACTCAATGAAAAGATAAGTTCGTGATTAAAAGAAGGAAGATGCTATTCAGAAGAAAAATAAGGAAAGAAAATGTGAAGCCTCTACAGCCAGGAAAGGAATAGTGCTGCCGTCAACTTGATTTTGTTAGAGAAAATTTTGGGGTCTCAAACTCAATTTACTTGAGGGTCTCAGGAGGCAAAGTCGGGGTGATCCTTGAGTACAAAGTCAGTAGTAAGCCTTGAACATTAGGGGCTGTGACCCAAACAACTAAAACAAAACAAAACAAAACAAAAAAGATTCCTCTTAGGCAGGGCCACAAAATGTTGTACAGAGGGCCGTTTGCGGCCCACGGGCCTCGAGTTTGAGACCCCTTCTCTCCATTCTATTAAGAAAACATAAAAACCTCAGCGCCAGAGAGATAATACAGAGGGTGCACATTTACCTTGCATAGGGCCTGCCAGGTTAGATCTCAGGCATCCCATATGGTCCCACAAGCCTGCCAGGAGCGATTCCTAAGAGCAGAGCCAGGAGTAACCCCTGAGTATCAGAGTGGTCCAAAAACAAACAAACAAACAAAACATAAAATTTTATAATTTGTGTTGTTTTAAACCACTGCTTTGTAAAAATTTATTACAGAAGCAAACATAAATGTATTATAAAGGAGGAAGGACAGTTGAGAAGGGGAAAGGAAATTTGAAGACAGGAGCATTGCAACCTGAGCCTTCAATCTAAATCATTAGAACAAACCATGAAAGAACAATTTTATGAAGTTTTTGATTACTGACCTCAAGGGTTAAATTGTAAAAAGAAGCTAACTTTCAAAACTGTTTTCTATGCCTTTTTTTTAGTTGTTTATACCATTCTAAGAAGAGATGGTCAAGTCTACTTTCTTTTTAAAAGAAAAGTTCAAGCTCTTGCTTGATGGAGTGGTTTCCATGGAAACAAGACTTCAAATGCTACTCTACAGGAAAAAAGAGTTTCAAAGATTAAAATAATGTTCAAATCAAAATAAATTCCAACTTTTAAGTAACTTTAAAGTTAAACAGCAATTTTAAGAAATACAAGTTGTTCTCTTATAGAATTATATTCGTATTTCTTTTTTACATTATAAAATGTTAATATATTGTTATCAAACCAATGTGTACTTTTAAATTATTGATGTCATATACAATTCATCTATTGTATTTTACTAATTTTCATAAATTCAATGCTAATTTTTGGCTGTAGATTTTTCCTACTGGTATCCAAACAAGATTATATTTTAACAAGATTGGCACTCAAATAGAAAACAACTTCACTAGCAAAAGAAAGTATACAATATTTTGTGTTGTTTTCTCTTTTTTGGACTATCTTTAGCAATGTTTAAGCCTTGTTCCTGGTTCTGTGTTCAATTATCATTCCTGGAGTGGATCATATGGGATTCTTGGGATTGAACCCAAATTGGGCACATGCAAGACAAACACACTACCCTCTGTAGTATAGCTTCCATCCCAACTGCACATAAAAAGAAAAACTCTCTGCAGGATAAAAAGCTCAGTTTTGTTGTTAATTAATTGAAGGTATTTTTTTTATTTTTACTATAAGTATCTTCTTCTACCCAAACAAAGTCTAGGTTCAACAATACAATCATTCTAATATCATTAAAGTAGGACTATTTTAACAAGCACTTAAAATAAATTTGCTGCTAACATAGCATAATTGATAAATGTGGTGAAAAGTTGTGTCAAAAAAATGAAAATGATCCTTACACCCATAGTAAATACAAAATATCTGTATATTGGTGCATAGTTCCTCCAGGGTTCTCTCAATTTACCTGGGAGCTACAGGAGGCAAAGTCAGGGTGATCCTTGAGTGCAAAGTCTTGAACATTGGGGGTGTAACCCAAACAACTAAAACAAAACAAACAAAACAGATTCCTCTAGGGCAGGGCCACAAAATGTTGTACAAAGGGCCGTTTGCAGACCATGGGCCGCGAGTTTGAGTCCCCTGCCAGAATAACTTCATTAAAAGCTGGCTGAGCTCTTCATCTCAATAACATTCAGTATTTTTTTTTGGAAAGGGAAATATAGGTCTACTCTAAAATGTCTCCAATTTTCTGATGATGCTATCTTATCTTTTCTAGCAACTTGTATTTTTTTCCATGTAATCCTTCAGGAATTCTTATTGAGATTTCATAATCTTTTGTGCTTGTTTATCAGGGTGTAAACCCTCCTCTAATCTTTATCACCAGATTAGTGGAAAGTCAGTCTCCCAGGCAGGACGATTGCTTTCTAGCACTGCAGGTAATATGGATGTGGTCCATAATACACAGGCTTCTGGGCATGCTTGAAATGAGACTTTCTCATGAACAAGTCAGAGGACCATGGGCAAGGGATGGTTTAGTAGCAGGATTTGCTTAAAGTGTTGAGGCAACGGTTTCTGTCATGGCTACAGCCCCTGTTGCAATCAGCTGAGGCAGCAAAAAATGAAATGGAGCAAAAAATGATGGAGACTTGCAAACTCTTCCCTTTAACCCAGTGTCTCGGATGGAAAATTAACAAAGGCCTTCAAACTCTCAGAGTTTCTTCCTTCTTCAGCAGGCCAAGACTTCATCTCGGAAAGAAAGTGAGACTACAGTTCAGATTAGCAACAGTTTCCTTGCTCCCCTTGCAGTCTGGATTCCCCCACTCCAGTATTTCTTTCTTGCTCAGAGAAATCAATGTGCTTTTGTGCCCTGACATGTTACACCCCACTCAGGAGGGGCACACATGAGAAGCGCTTTTTCAGCCTTCTTAGGTGTAGTGCTCTCCTGAAAAGGAATTATTTGCCAAAAAGGCCCGCTTAGAGCAGTCAAAATCACTTGACCCTTCGCGTGGATTGTTTGACTATAATTCCAAATGTGACTGTAACTATCTCTCTCTTTATTTTTGACCATTATTGGAAATTCAGGCCTCAATATTTCTTTTTAACAAAGAAGCACAGTATCAAATCCCGCCAAAAGTCTCCCACTGACCAAGCTCCCTGTGATCTCTGCTACTTTGGCGCCAAGATCATGTTTTTCCAAAAACTTAGCTCATGAGTAAAGCAATATTCAGTTTTCCCCAAAACTCTAAAACATTTCTCTCTCTTCCCACTTCCTTGAAAATTACCTGGTTTCTCCTGCTTATCCAAAACAAAGCAATTTTCAGTTTTCCCCAAAACTCTAAAACATTTCTCTCTCTTCCCACTTCCCTGAAAATTACCTGGTTCCCCCTGCTTACCCAAAACAAAGCTAACCCATAACAGAAACTGCCTTTTCACCTTCAGTATCGGTTCTTTAATATGCAAATTTTAGCCATGGTCTTTCATTCTGTTTCCCTGACCATCTCCCACTTTCTTTGATGTCAAAAATTACACCCTGCATTCCAAACCTCAACCTTTAAAAGCTACCCAGCTCAAAAAATAAATTTGTCTTCATCTTTCTAGACGCAAGTCCCCATGCATTGTGTGTGTTAATTCATTTCTACAATATTTTTCCGTCTTTTCGCCATTCCGTGTACCCACTCTCTCCCCGTGAAGGTTTCCCGGACTCCACGATGAACCTGCTTAGAGGTGCTGGCGTCTGCAGCACTGACATCCACTCTTGAAACAGGATTATTTTCATATCCAAGACAAAGGTTTGCCTGCCACTGGATATTCCAGCTGAATTGACAACAAATACTATCCTGTGTTGCATTTCTTTTTGCCAAACAATTTGGTGACTTTATTTTTTCTTTACAAATGAGAAGGGGAAGTCTTTTACTCCTCCCCCCAGGCAACATGGAGTGCCAAAATTCACAGCTGGTAGAGAGAGATTCAAGATCCAAAGAAAGTATTAGAGTAATCATTACTATTTTCAGATGTCTATAGTCAGTATACTGAGCTGCTGGATAGGCCTGGAGGAAAAAGTAATGAACTGAGAGACCATTGACTAGGCAGCCATATTCATTTTTATTCTAGTTTTTATTCAAAAATTACAAATGTCAAATGAGGATGCTCTAATATTTTTTTTTATTTTAAGGCTCCTTAATATGTTCACTAGTGGTCAAAATGATAATAATTAGATTCCCAAATAATAGAAAAGATTATAGATTGCTTGCCTTGCATCTGATCAACATAGGTCCTATCTCTAGTATTCTATGTGGTCCCTTCTGTCTTACCAAGAGTGATCCCTAAGCATAGCCAGGTTGGCATCCTTAAAAAAATTACAAAACACTAAACTAAAAAGAAATAATGAAAAGATAAAATATAAGAATAAAAGAAAAACAATAGTTATCCAACACATACTGAAGCCCTAAACTAAGGAGACCATTATTAATTTTTTTCCAGCCTGGTTAAATTTTCTGGTTTTGATCCCCAGAATACCATATGGTCTCTCACAAACCACCAGAAGTACTTCCTGAGTTCAGTACCAATAATAACCCTAAGCTTAAGATCCAATTGCAAATGCCCCCCCCACCAAATACACAATAATAATTAGAGAAATAAATAACACAGATATTTAAAATTATTCAAGAAGAATATATAAAAACATCTATTTATTTTTCATTTAATTTTATGTTTCCAACAGGCTTGCTGCTTAGAAATTATTACTTGTTTTTTTCCTTAATGGATCTTGTATATGAAATGCACTTTGAAAAACATTCTATAGTTCAGCAATTTTTAAATGCATAATTAATTTACACATCATGTGTAAACTCTAAATAGGGTCTAAAGATAAGAGCAATGACATCAGTTCTACGTTACACACCTATGCACAACTCATTTACCACAGTTATAAAAACTGTAATGTTAAGAAATGTATGGATACAACAAGTTACACAATTTCCCTATATTTTTAAATGTTACATAAATTCAATTCAGCCCTTCTAATAGGAATCATTGAAAACATCTATGGACTACAAATCTCATATTTTTCCCCAGGAGGAAAATTTAAGCTTTCAGAGTGACTGTAATATGTACAGGACTTTACACTACACAAGCTTGGTATAATAAAGAAATCACCTCATTCCATCTAAAACTTTGTACTGTAGTTGGGACAGAAAGGGATACTAGGCTAGTAGTGTGCAAATGTTAGTTATTTAGAGCAGAATTTCTTAATTGGGGGCATTTGACTCCTGTGGATCCCTAGAATATTGAAAAGAGAGCCACAGGTCAGGATTGTGTAAATGGAGTCCACAATCAGCAGGACAGTGGGACATTGGGAAAGAACTATATTAGGATGAGAAGTAATAGGTAGGAACAAAAGATGAGAAACAACTGCTCTTGACTGATGATGTGACAAGGACCATTAAAAAAGCAGAATCTAAAGATTTAGTGGTCTGGGAGTATAGACAAACTAAAGCACTTTAAAGCACAGAGATTCCTTTCTCATGTTAATATGCTCTTCGTACTTTGTATGCTGTACTAACATGTCAGTTATCCATGTTTTCCAGAGTGAATGAGCTACATCATAGGATCCATGCTGATATGGAATCAATTCTCTTAGATATTACTTGTTCAATACAGAAAAAAAATTTCAATAAGAAGAAATATATCTTAATGAACTAAACCACAGACTCAGTTATATGTAAAATATGCAGAGATGAGAAAGTTTAAGGAAGAAAATTCTTAGAAAATTTTCTAAAGAAATGAGAAGTCAAACCATTCAAACTACAAAAATATGAAAATCAGAAAAAATAGGTAAAATAAATTACTATGTTTAACAATCTGACATTGAGAAATAATTTGGAAATGACTCATTTGGGATATGAGAAAACTATAAAGATTATGAATCAATATGATACCTACTGAAATGTAAGTATAAATCTGAGGCAATTTCAAATAAGCAGTCTTTTCAAGTAGGCATTTTCGATTGCACTTTGTGAATTATTGTTATTTGACTATCAAGAGTATTTGTTTACCAGTTTTATCTACATAACAGTAGATAAAGTTAAGAGCATTGGGATAGGATATTTTAGTATTAGTTTATAAATTATATTTAAAGAGAATATTTACTCTTTGAGTAACAGATTTATTGGGACTTAAAAGTTGAAATGAATTCATTCAAGAAAGTTCCTAAATATTCAAAGCAGATGTCTAGATTGCCCCAGAACCAATTCTGTAGCCAGGGTAATCAGTTAGCCAGAATAAAATATTTTCCTTCTTCATATTCCATCTAAGTGCTTTTGATGAACCTGGCTATAAAAATAATAAAAATGAAACAGCTGGTTTTATGGAAATTTAATGTGTTAATCTAATTGCACATTCACTCAGACAAAAGTTTTAATTGTGATAGTACATGCTATTCTATGATAACATATAACACAAATGCTTCAATATATTTCAATACTGTTTGTTTATACTCTTGATAAAACAATTTTCCCCAAAATTATGAAGTATTTATGTATAAAAATTTCATGATAATATATAACATCTTTAAAAATTATGATAATAAACAACAAAAATATTTCAATATATAGCAAATACTGTTTTGTGTATACTCCTGCTAAAATAATTTCCCCCAAGTTTATGAGACTTTATGTATAAAAATTTTATATTATTGCTGTTAAAAAATAGCATGGCATTCTGAACTAATCTCTTTTTATTACCAGAAAGAGGCTAAAAGCTAAGACAAATAAAGGAGAAATAGAAATCTAAAATAAGGATGATAGATTTCTCATCCATGATATATAGTTTGATTTATTTATTAAATCCATCTCAGACTCCTGAGCTATCATTTATTGACATAAGTTTCATTTTTTAAAGAAATATTAACAAACTCCTAGAATAAAGTTGCAAATTATTGTTCCAAGCACGAACAAAACAAATCATTTGGAAAGGAGTTTTAAGATTTAAATAAATATATCGTTTCACTACTCTCATATCATTCAATGTACATTATATAAAAATTGTGAACAAAAATAAGCAATGTATACATATAAATATTTTTTAGAGAAATGCAAGGTTTACTTTTAAAATGAGGTTGCTATGGAAACAGAGTCCTATTGATGCATTAGCAAGACTAGGTACTGAGGATTTTTATAGTTATAGAAGTGCCTTTACAAAACGTTGAGACTACAATTCTAATATTGGCATGGCATATTACAAGATCAAGTGGAATAGATACTACTACTAGAAACTAGAGTCTGCTAGTGAAAGAGGGAATTATAATAATACTCATAATGGGTTTAACAAATGTGGTATACCTCTATCTATAAATGTGATATACCTCTATTTATAAAACTTAATTTAATTAAATGCTTAATTTTTCTTATAGTGATCAATTTGTTGTTTATTCTGTACTGCATCTGGAAGTTATGTTTTTAGGTAGTGTAAAATTATGGGAAATGTAAGTAATACATGATTTTTATATAAAATTAAAATGTAGTAAAGAAAATAGTGATATTTACATATTATTTTTACTAAAATCTTACAATTATTTTGAAAGATGAACACACTAGTTGAAGAAAGAAAACAGAACTTCCAATACCATGTATCCAATACAGAGTACTAAGTTACATTGAATATAAATTTCCCCTATATGCAAAGTCTTTGCAAATTAAGTATGCTACTCTAAGTCAGAATATTAGTAATTTTATAATTTTACTTGATAAATAAAAAACATTTTCGATAAAAATAAATAAGTTAAAGTTCTAAAATTCATGGGTAGGCTACTATGTTATTAAATTTTGTTTGCACTGTTA
Organism: Suncus etruscus; assembly: GCF_024139225.1. NCBI lineage: Eukaryota > Metazoa > Chordata > Mammalia > Eulipotyphla > Soricidae > Suncus > Suncus etruscus. The sequence goes on along the minus strand of NC_064863.1, from coordinate 39,307,486 downwards.
CTGGTTTTTCTTTATAGGAAAACTAATATACCAATGGAGGGCAGAAACATACTATAGTAGAATGGGTAGAATTAGAACAATATCATTAATAGTGTTGTAATTCATGGTACTTTAATATGTTTTTCTTTTTTAAAAGTGTTTCTTGGGGTCAGAGTTGTGATGCAGTGGTAAGATGTTTTCCTTGAACAAGCTAATATAGAATGGACTGCAGTTTGATCCTCCAGCGTCTCATATGGTCCCCCAAACCAGGAGCGATTTCTAAATGCAGAGTCAGGCGTAACCCCTGAGCATCACTGGGTGTTGTCCAAAAGCCAAAAAAAAAAGGGTATCTTTAATATTTAATTTTTTTTTTTGCCACACCAGCGACGGTCAGAGTTTATTTCTGGCTCTGCACTCAGAAATCGTTTCTGGCTAGGGGGACCATATGGGATGCCAGGGTCCATCCTGAATTGGCCAGGTGCAAGCAAAAGCCCTACAGCTGTGCTACCACTCTGGCCAAAATTTAATTAATGCTTTTATATAAATATTTTTATATAAATGCGTTTATATAAATAGTTCAATTATGATTTTTATTTTTATTTTTCTCTTTTTTATTTAAAATTTTTATCATAACACAGTAATTTACTTAATTCTTTAAATACAGTAATTTTAGGTATTAAATGTTCAAATATTAATCCCACCATCAGTGTAATTGTTTTTTCAGCAATGTCACCAATTTTCTACCTGCCACCATACACTGCTCTTTTGCAGGTACAAATATTTTTACTTCATTTTAGTGCAATGCTAAAACGAATGGAAATATTAGAACTTAGACCAACAAAAGTCAATTTGAAATACTTGTTTTATCTTTAATATAATTGTTAGTCAGTGTCTAAGTATTTAGCTGGCTGTGATTGATGCTAGTTGGGGTTTCTATGTTACTCTCTTGACTCTGAGTAGGTAGATTTTTTTATTAATATCTTTATTTAAACACCTTGATTACAAATATGATTGTAGTTAGGTTTCAGTCATATAAAGAACACCCCTGCCCCTTCACCAGTGCAACATTCCCATCACCAATATCCTAAATCTCCCTCCTGTCCACCCAACCCCTGCCTGTACTCTACAGGCTTTCGACTTCCCTCATTCATTCCCATTATGATAGTTCTCAATGTAGTTATTTCTCTAACTGCACTCATCACTCTTTGAGGTTGGTAGATTTCTATGTAACTTTTCCATAAGATATTCTGTGATATGACTAGACTGAAACTACTATAAACTTATAGTTTGAAGTTTAAGTTGTGGAGCTGTTAGTAGTATTGGGGGTGACATTGTTCTACTGTGATTTATGAAGAAATGGGAATTGTCCCCAACCATTCTGAGAATTTCACAGAGATATCAGCCCAGTCCAGACTACCTGGAAACCTGGAAAAGTAGTACATATATGTTTTATAAATAAAATTGCAGTTTTTGATTTTCTGTATTGAACCAAGTTCCCTCAGGAAGAACTGAAACAAAGATTTAATCTTAGGAGTGTTGTCTTTATATTTTGGAAAGTACACTCATACAGGTAACATAACAGGTAACATAAACACAAATATAGAAGTTAGCATTTAGTAGCTAGAGAGATTGTAAGTGTCAAAGGCTTTTATGAAACTGGCCTATTTTCAATCCAGAGTACCATATATAGTCCTTTGAGTCCCCTTAGGAGTGTTTCTTTCCTGAGAACAGAGCTAAGCGTGATCTCTGAACATAATTGGATGTACCTCAAAATAAAACATTAACAATATGTAAGAAGTATAAATCTCATTAAAAAGTACTGATTTGAATTAACCAATCATTTACTTGTGCATTATGGAAGATATAAGAAAATATTGGAAGGTGGGAAGAGAGATATGAAGGAAAGTATCTTAGAGAACTAAAATAATCTCTTCATCCATGTTAAATTTTGTATAAGACTGGTTTTAATTTATTTCAGAAGACTTTTTTTCATAAAAGAATTTTAGATTAACTTCCTTCAATCATTATTTGTGTAGTATATTATGTATTTGTTGATCAGTGTTCACTGAGCTCTGAGTTTATTATGGTCTTAATTATTGAGTATGACTTCATGTCTCATTTCTTTGCCTTGCAATAGAGATTAGGTATACTGCATTCTCTTGTCAATAGAATATACATGAAAACAACAAATGCCATTTTATTATTAAAAAAAGCCTTTAACTGCATCTAAATTGCTTTTCCTATATATTAGATTCCTTCCAATTTTCTTCCAAATCTAAAGGAACTTATAGTTATAGTCTTTCCTTTACCTGGGACGATTGAAAGAGAAAATGTAAAATAAAAATATTATATTTAAAGCAATTTTTGCTCATTGGTGAAAGCCACAGAAGTTGTGAGTTGTTGGTTATTCCTTTAAAACATAGCAAAATTTCTTCAAAATCACAAAGTTTTGCATTTGTTTGCTATGTAATAAAACCTAAAACAATTATCTTAGCAATTTCCAACTGCTAGTTTTTTAACTTTATATTTCAGTCTTTCCACTAGACATAGATCTGTATTTGTATAATATAAAGCTATTTTTTGAAATATTCCTCTCAATTACTATGTAAAAAATTTACTAAAAACTAATATTCTAGATATGATCATACCATCATTATGAGTTTAGTAGAAAACTTATAATCAAGTCCATAAAATCTCTAATATTCTTAAATTTTGATACAAAGAAGTGTTTCCCTATTTTTATTATAACATGACATTATGTAAAATTAAATAATAATAAAGAAGATCCTGTGACCAATAGTATACATAGATTTTTAAAAGTTGATTGTTTTATGTTTCCTTATTTTTTTCTTATTCAAATTTACTTAGTTATACAAAAAGATGCTGTAGAAAACTTAATACATAAAGATGAAAACTTCAACTCTACTGAAGCCTTTCCCCTATGAAAATCAGTAAAAATATTTTCAGAGATCTGTTACTCATATTTTATATCCCAAATAAAAGACAATATCAACTTTACTTTAAAATGCTGCTCTACAACACATATTTATCTATCAGTCATACTTGCATGCAATAATCTACTATCTAACTCTACCATATAATCATCTTCCATCATATATAAATTTACTCTTAGACTAATCTTTTATTTATACAGAAACATACACTAAAAATGATTCAATAAATTACTCTGCTTTTAAACCATATAGCGTTGAAAATACATATTTAAGCTTAAGCCTTGGAATTTTTTTTCTTTTGAGTAGAGATTATGAAATCTCCTTTTCTGTCTTTCTCACTTTCATATACCCAATGATTCAGCATCTGAAACATTACTATGTTCAAAATCTTGGCAAACAATAGTTTATTATAAGCAGACTTGCTGAGGAAGAAATTTAAACATTGACTAAATTGGTATATTTAAAAATCTTATTATCCTTAAATGACAAGTCTCTTTTGATGTGAAGCCAGTAGATAGATGACAATCATTGAACAAATACAGCTTTTTTTCTATTACAATCAGTACATCCACTTCTTTTCACATTTGCTTTCTTGCCAAGATTACATTTTATTAAAATATAATTTAATTGTGACCCCTCATTACCTACTGTTTCAATAAAGTCTCTTCAATATTCTGCACTTCTGGATTTCTTTTAAGTTTGAATGTGATTTAGATGAACGCTCACTTATATTTTCTAGAAGAATTCAGTAACATTGTAAATCCTTCTTTGGAACGTAACATCATACAGACATCTAATTTATTTGTATAATTTTAGTCTATTTAAACAATCTGTCTTACTATTATACTAGCTTTTTTGATTATTAATAGTGTTTTTATTTATTTTTTTCAAACTAAATGTGTACATAACAAGTAATTATAATATGATCACAGGTAATTAAAATAGATTATGATAATCTGTTATCTAAGTATATTTTATGATAATATTACTGTAAATTTTATGCTTGAATGTAAATGATGAGTAGAAATAAACAGTTGAATATCAAGTAGTCTGTTTTTTTAAGTAGGAGTTGCTGAATGTTTTAGTTATTCATTCTATATTACATTTAAAAGAAATATGTGTTTTTCCTTTATTTTTCTTCCATAACTTTACATAGCCTTATTTTATATATAACATGAGAAGTTTTGGAGAATTGGCCTCCCCCTGACAATCATTTAAGGTCTCTCTGGAATTGAATCCTGCAGCAAGCAACAGACCACAGTGAGGGGAGGTGGAAGAAAATTGGCCATATAGAATGAGTCAGCAGGGACAGTGCGACAGCTTCTTCCAGGGCTGACGCAGGGCGATAGAGGAGGCTGTTCTTTTGCTTTGAGAGATGGATGACAGCTTACTATGTCAGGGGGAATATTCAAGTTCCTTAGGAGTTAAGAACTGAGGGTTTAGGGCTAAATAGGTAGATATAATGGATCAGAATTGAGAAGTGAGAGCATAGAAGAGGATTTGTAAGGTGGTAGGCAGGGGAGGAAAAAAAGTATGGGTTATATATAACAGGGACTATATACAACATAGACAGGCATTATGTACAATACATATTAGACAGATGTAGAGGTGTCTACCACATACACACTAACACATACCTACATAAATAGATATTGGAGATCTATTTGTAGGTCGCAGTTGAAAAAATGATCCTTATGGAATGGGACAGAGCACTTAAAAATTTTGAAGCTGGAAAATCATGGGAAAGATTTTCCAGTTTCTAGGCAAATCATCACTTGTGAGAGTAGATTTACTAAGTAAAAGCTTCTGGAATTGGATTGTGAATGGAGAATTCTCAGAAAAATAATACTTTTTATGCCTAGATCACTAATTAATATGGTGGTGAGCACTGTAAGAGGAGTCTACCCCATAAAGTTTCATATACTGGGTTTCAAACATTCAGGTTATTTCTTGAAAGCAAACTGATGACAATGGTATTATGACTTAATAGTAAACTAGCTTTATTAAAAAAATAAATTGCATAAATATACTCAATGAATGGGGCCCATAACAAAAGTTTATGATGTGCATTTGCCTATTTCAATGGTTTCTGTGGACATAAACATTAGATCACAAGATGCTTTTATTTGGATCTCTTTTAGATGGAACTCTTCAGGGGTCCATGATGTAGGTGTAAGCCTTTTTCTGCTCTTGAAATTTCACAGAGATGATATCTTTGACTGTTGATTCCTCATAGGAGTTTTATTCCTGCCCCTCTGTAGCATATGATTCATATGTTGTCCCTCTTAAATAGATGCCAAAAGTCTGTTGTTTGTTTACATATTTTGAGGACATTTTCCATCTTCTTTTTGTTTAGTTTAAGACTTTTCCAGTTTCTTCTGCTAAATGAAAATATTATGCAGCTTATCTTCCAGTTCACTGATTCTGTTCTCAGCAGCTGTTACTCTGCTGGTGAGGCATTCTAGTGAGGTTTTCATTTCACCTACCATGTTTTCCAGCCCTGATATTTCTGTTTGTTTTCTTATTTCTACTCTCATATACTCTTCAGTCTTATGAAATGTCTGTTTAATGATTTCTTTGAGTTCTTTGAAGAGTTTTAACATTTTATCTCAACCCTAATCAGAGAGGTTATGTAGGTGATGATGTTGGTTAGGTCTTCAGGTCTAGCATCTTAAATTACAAGGTATGATGGAGTTCTGCATTATTTTACCATTATTTTTTTATTTTATTTTTTGGTTTTTGGGCCACACCCGGTGACGCTCAGGGTTACTCCTGGCTACGCGTCAGAAGTCGCTTCTGGCTTGGGGGACCATATGAGACACTGGGGGATCGAACGGCAGTCCGTCCTAGGCTAGAGCTGGCAAGGCAGACACCTTACCTCTAGCACCACCACGCTGGCCCCTGTTTTCCCATTATGACCTTTGTAGTGTGTTGCTGTTTTTCATGTTTGGTGGTGGGGCTACTTGAATAGGGAAAAAAACTCTTGGCTGGGCTCACACAGCCCAGTTAAAATCTTTTCTGATATTTATTAAAGAAGGCAACTGAAATGTTTAATAAATCATACCTAACTTTGTTCTAATTAGATGACTCAAAATTTAAGTAATTTTAGATATTAAAGATCAACACAACTCTTCTTATTAATGCCATGAAATCACCTTTAAAAACAAAGGAAAGACTTGAGTTGTATATATTTAGGGAATTCAATTTGAGATGAGTCCCTGAAGGTGAATATGTACTGTCATATTATCAATAAAACATGTGTATGCATAATATGGTACAAAAATGATAAAATGTTTTTTTAATTTAAGTTATATTTTAGTAAATCTTTGGTATATTGATTATTTCCTATTTGAACTGAATGTACCTTTAGAAATTGGCCTAATCTAACCAGTTTAGTAAACACATTGTCACTAAAAAATATAGTAAATATCAATACTTAATTTTGTTTTTTTGTGAAAATTCTAATCCTATTTTTAAAATACCGTTTTTACAAAGTAAAGACTAGAGAAGTTTTCTTTTTATAATCACTGACATTTTTATAAAAGAACACTTGACATTTTCTATGTACCAATGTTTCTAAACAAAGCTATTATGAGCTATAAAAATATATTCATTCAAACTAAAATTGCTTTAGAGCATAAGATAACATGACTCAAAAACATAAAAACTAAATCCTTTTATAATTAAAAAGTTTAGCTCTACATTTTAGTGTTTTAAAAATAATTTAGTTTTTGAATTACAAAATATGCTCTTCATTATATTTATATGTTTAAATGGTCAATATAAGGTTTATGATATATTAAGAAAAAAGATCAATTATGTAATACAATGAACATAGGTGAAAGCTTAAACAATAAAGCAATATTGGAGACGACTGGTTTATTCATTTATAATTAGATATATCTGCAAGAAAAATTGTTTGCTCTTCACAATATATTTGATTCTAAATTTAAGTATTCCTGAAATATAGAATTTCATTATATGATATCAGACAATACAGTAAAGATACAATTATTAAAATACAACTAAAATCATCTGACAATCAATGAAAAATTAAACTGCTAAATTAGCTAAAGTACAAAAGAATTTTACTCTGCCATTCTATATAGAGTCAAAAAAATGAAATTTCACAAAGCATAATGTCATTTCAAAATACATGTAAATGAATTGGGGAAATTCAATAGGGCATATTTCTTTAATTTCTTTGAATAGTTTCTTATATATTTAATTGTATGTTTCTCAGTTCTTTACTATTACAACCATTTCCAACTATTATTTTTATAGAAGTGATCCCTCATCCCTAACTGCACTCTTCCACTATTTATGGCAAATCTATGTATATTGTTCTCCCTCAGACTTATTTTTTCTCTGCATAATACTCTCCATATTCATAATGTAAAAGCAAATTTCATAAATTTATTTTTTCCTAACAGTTGAGTAATATTCCATTGTGTAAATATACCAGTGTAACACTTCCCCCAACTTCTTGTTTCCCTAACCTCTTCTTTTGTTATGTGAAAGTTCACCAGGATTACAAGGACCTTCTTCCATTCTGGTGGGTGGGGTTCTGGATAATAAAGAAAGGAGTCTGTCTGGGGCCTTGGGAGAGAGCTTGGGAGAAAACATACATGGCTTATGCAGACATGATACAGAGGTTGCACATGGCAGAGAAAGGACAAGAGAAAAAATGAGCTGACTCCAATGAATATCTTTTCTGACTGCTTTGTATTATTTCTCCATTGCTACAACCCTACTTCATCAGAACTGCCTGCCTGAGGATTTAGAAACACCATCTCTGGGCTGCCTCACCCAACTCATTGACTCATCTCTGGGCTGCCTCACCCAACTCATTGACTCAATATATTTATTTTTATTCTACATACCAGTTTCTTTTTTTTTAATAATATCTTTATTTAAACACCTTGATTACAAACATGATTGTGATTAGGTTTCATTCATGTAAAGAACACCCCCCCTTTCACCAGTGCTACATTCCCACAAGCAATGTCCCAAATCTCCCTCCACCCCACCGCACCCCACCCCCACCAGTACTCTAGACAGGCTTTCTAGTTCCCTCATTCATTCACGTGGTTATGATAGATCTCAGTGTAGTTATTTCTCTAACTGCACTCACCACTCTTTGTGGTGAGCTTCATGAAATGAGCTGGAAGTTCCAGCCCTCCTCTCTTTATCTCTGAGGATTGTTGCAAAAACGTCTTTCATTTTTCTTAAAAACCGTGGATGAGTGAGACTATTCTTCATCTATCTCTCTCCCTCTGACATTTCACTCAGCATGATAGATTACATGTGCATCCATGTATAGGATAGACTTTATCTCTCCAGTAATATGTTGAAGAGGAGTGGTGAGAGCGGACAGCCTTGTCTTATGCCAGAATTTAGAGAAAAGGCTTTTAGTTTTTCTCCATTGAGGATAATATTTGCCATTGGCTTGTGGTAGATGGCCTTAACTATATTGAGAAAGGTTTCTTTCATTCCCATCTTGCTGAGAGTTTTGGTCAAGAATGGGTGTTGGACCTTATCAACTGCTTTCTCTGAGTCTATTGATATGATCATGTGATTCTTTATTTTTTTTATTTTTCTTGTTGTTGATGTTTTCTATTATGTTGATAGATTTACGAATGTTAAAACATCCTTGCATTACTGGGATGAAACCTACTTGATCATAGTGAATGATCTTCTTGATAAGGCATTGGAATCTATTCACCAGGATTTTGTTGAAGATCATTGCATTTGCATTAATCAGAGATATTGGTCTGTAATGTTCTTTTTTGGCATCATCTCTGTCTGGTTTTGGTATCAAGGTGATGTTGGCTTCATAAAAGATGTTTGGGAGTGTTCCGTTTTTTCAATTTCATGGAACATACCAGTTTCTTTACCTATGTATCCAAAGAAATATTTTTTTGCTGTCACAAGTTTTGCAATTAATTTTTAAACTAGCATTGTTTTGATTTTTCAGGGAGAGGTCTTACCTAGCAATGCTAAGGTTTTATTCCTCTCATGAAATACACCTGGCAGTACTCTGGGTATCATAGAGGACAACAGAGATTGAACCTTGGTCAACCAATGCAAATGAAGTGTTCTATTCTCTCTACTTTTGCTCTGACCGCTAGACAAACCTTATTACCTATATTTATTTATTTATTTGTTTGTTTTTGGGTCATACCCGGTGGTGCTCAGGGGTTACTCCTGGCTGTCTGCTTAGAAATAGCTCCTGGCAGGCACAGGGGACCATATGGGACACCGGGATTCGAACCAACCACCTTTGGTCCTGGATCGGCTGCTTGCAAGGCAAACGCCGCTGTGCTATCTCTCTGGGCCCATGATTTTTTTTTCCTTATTACCTATATTTTAAAAAATGTAGAGTAATATCAAAATAGAATGTAATTGATGTAAAAAATAAATGTGGAAATAACTGGAAACTACTTACCAGAGCATTTGAAACATTGTTTTAGCAATTAAAAATACAGCTATCATGATTTAATATATACTTACAGCATTATTTATAATAAAAACATTAGCTAAAATAGGTAAACAGTCTAGAAAATGTTTTTATTTTAGTAATTTATTAAAGCACTAATTAGTATAATTAAAAATAGAAAATAAGAGTAAAATGTGTAAAATAATAAATAATATATTTATATAGAGAAATATATTGGAATTTACACATAAACACATTTGCAATTATTATAAGCACAAAAAATTAATATATGATAAAAGCTAGAAAATTGATTTTATAAAGAAAAAAAATGCTACATTAAGAACCAAGGATTCTGGGGGCCCGGAGTGATAGCGCAGCTGTAGGGCGTTTGCCTTTCATGTGGCTGACCCAGATGGACCTTGGTTCGATCACTGGAGTTTCATATGGTCTGCCAAGTCAGGAGTGATTTCTGAGGCATACCCAGGAGTAATCCCTCAGAGTCACTGGGTGTGGCCGAAAACCAAAATAAATAAATAAATAAATAAATAAGTAAATAAATAAAAAACAAGGATATTCGTAAGAATATTTTTCATGTATTTTGGTTTTCTAATATTTAAAATTTTAGTCTAATAATATGAGAAAATGTTTATTTATTGACTAGGAAAGAGGTAACATTTTTAAATCAATGGTTTTGTCTATATTCTACTCATGAATTCTTATTTTAGAAGTCATCCATAAAGCAATTTAAAATGAAATAGCTTGTCCTTATCTCTCCTAAGTGTTCAATGTTAGTAACTCAGAAAATTACAGATAAAAAATAATAATTAAACCATAATAAAAAATGCTATTTTCCAAAAGGATTCTTTTCTGTCAATCTCCAATATACCTAGTCATTCTCATATTGTATTTTGCTGAAATGATTCTTGAAGAAAGAAATTAAATATCAAAATATGCATAGATAGATGATTTTTCAGTTTAGCATTTTGAAATGTTTTAATTATAGGATTAGAGTTTTCCAATTTTCTAAATTCCATTGGAAAGTAATTTAATCCTTTAATTCTTCAGGTATTATAGAATAATTTTCAGGTCATATTCTGTCATTCTTATTAAAATATCTTTCAACTTACTATTTCCCTGTACAAAATAGAAAATAAAGTTGCTAATCAATAGTTTCTAGCATACTTTTGATTTTAGTTTTGTTCAGTATGCTTATTATTCTATACATCTCACCTCTCTTTTTCTTGTTATTTATTCATTCTTACTTATACAGTTGTTTCACTCAGTATTTTATATATTTTAAATGTTATATTTGTACCCTTAAGTTGGAAAAGTCATATCTACTTGTGACTTTAGAGAACATGATCTTTACTAAAAATCTCCATTTTAATAAATTATGAAGTGATATTAAAAATAATAATTATGTAGTTGCCATCTTCTAAGTTATTCCTTAATACATTAGAGATGACATTTTTCAAATCATCAATTGAAATATGTAATATTGTTCTATCATTATTTATTATGTGAAGCACATAAAGATTTTGAAGAGAAATAGCCATATATTTCTTAAGGTTAAAGGATAATTCATTGAGAGGTTGAATTAAAAACCTCATAATTTCACTTGGATCTTCAAATGTTTTACTATATTAAGTTTATGTAAGAAGCATAAGGCACATATCTCATTGTCATTTTGACTTGTATTTTCCTAGCAAACAGTAATTATTAAGATTTATCATTTACTGCCAGCCATATGTTTGTTTTTGTTTTTGAGTCACACCTTGCGGTACTCTGGGGTTTCCTGGCACTGTACTCAGAAATTGCTCCTGGTGGGCACTGGGGATCATATGAGGTGCCGGATTCGAACCACCGTCCTTCCTAGGCGCTGTGCTTTCTCTCCAGCCCCTACTAGCCTTTTTTATTCCTTACCCTTTTAGTTTTTTTTTAGAGCCACATCTGGTTGTGCTCAAGAATTACTCTAAGTAGTGCTCATATAAGGTGTCCAGAATTGAACCCCAGATGGTCAATTGAAAGACAGGTGCTCTACTGCTGTACAATCTCTTTGGTCCCATTTTAATTTCTTTTGAACTAAGTGTCTGTTCAGCTTCTTTCACAAAAATGCAGTTGTTTGTTTGTTACTGAAGTTAATGAATGCTTTCCGTATATTTGATAATGTTTTTTTTCATTGTACTATTATGAATATTTTATTCCTATCAGTAGGGTGTCCTTTTATTTTAAGCATCATTGCTTTCAAGAATAAAATAAACAACAGAAATTTGAGGGATGAAGTGAAAAAGGAATATTCACTGTTGGCAGGACAATTGTCTGGTTTAGCCTTTATGGAAAATTCTTTATAATCTTCTAAAATTTTTTCAAACAGAATTTTAATATGATCCAGTAATTTTCCACCTGGAAAGATGTCCCAAGAACAGTAAAACATACATTTTCAAAGATATAAAAACACACAAACATTCACTGCAGCATTATTTACAATTACCAAGACTGCAAAGCAACCAAAATACTCAACAGATAAATAGATATAAAATTTTGATATATATTTTTATTTATATAATATACATGTATACATAATAGATTACTATTCAAATATGAGAAAAAAAGGTGAATACTTTTCTCACTGTAACTTGAATAGAATTGTAAGGCATCTGGGTAAGGGAGGAATATTAGGAGGGAAAAGACAATAACCAAATCTCACTTGTATGGGAATATTAAGAAAAAAGTCAGGGGAACTGACATTCTTCAAGGGAAACAACTTTGAGACATTGCCTAAACAATGAAATAAAAAGGCAAAAGTTAGGCAGTAAAGTCTTGGGGACTCTAATGGATTTGGTATAATATTATTGAAAGCAAAAAATAACTACAGAAACTACTGTAAACCGTGTTGCACAATAAAAATAGGGTTCAGAGAAATAGTACCAGTTTATAGTGTTTGTTTTGATGGATAATCCAGATTGTTCTCCTCAATGCAGGGTATCTTATGCACAGTTGAAAGCAAGCCCCATACACTTCCAGGTATTGTCTAACGCAAAATCCCCACCCCAATAGCTAATACAAATAGTAGTGTTGAGAGTTTGAAATATTTACCCTGGAAATAATTTAAGATTTCTTCTTTCTTAAAAAGCTGTTAATTATAACAATTAATGACTAGTCATTCACTTACGAGTTTATTTATCAGATAAGTAGAATATTTGTCATTTTTCTTTAATTTGAAATTGTTTATCTAAAAGACAACTTTATTCAGTGTCTTGAAGAAATTTTATACATATTATTAACAAATATATATTATTTCCTATTGCCATTTTCTCTTTTCTTGGTTATATATTATATTTTTTTATTGAGATGGTAAACCTTTTTTTTTCAACTGAGCCAAATCTCACCAAAAACAGGATTGAAATTTATTTTGAGAGCCACACAGGGCGAGCACTGACAAAGGCTAGGAGCAGAGTCCTGACTCCTGGAGCGGCTGCCCAGCACACAAAAGAGCCAAATTAAAAGGAAAAGAAAGCGCAAAACAATCATTTTTCCACATATTTACTTATCGATTTTCGATTTTTTGACATCTTTACATTGGTGTAGAGATTGAAGTTGATGTCTCCAATATTATTTTACTTTACTTTATTTTATCATATATTTTATCATATCTTACTTAACAGTATTTTTCTTATCTTCTAAATTCAGTATCAATCTTCACTGCTTATTAAACCCAATTGAAATTGAACTCTTAATTTTTCTTTAACTGTTTTCTGTTATTCATTATTTTATACACTAAATTAACATAATTAATGCAGCATTTCATCAATTATTAAAAATTTCTTGAATGTAACATATAACATCAATACATTTAAATTCAAGTATTTGAAAATTACGTACAGAATATACTATTTCTTTTACATTTTTATTTGATTTTTAGAACACAAATGTTAAGTAACCCTTTTCTTGATAGGACCATTAAACAAAGGAATTAAAAAAGTCTAATATACTGTTAGTTCATGAACACTCATGACAGATATAATTTTAATTAGAACTGCAACATTTCTAATACAAAATAAATCTTGTTACATATGACAGCTTTGTCTTTAAATAATATTTGAGAGGATACTGATAACATAAAACTGCTTTTATGCTTTTATTATTCAATATTTATTTTCTTAATTGCAAAACCATAGGAAATTTTATTCACATATTATCTCACTATTTACAAACATTTTAATTGAAATTTCAAAGAAGATAAAGCTGCTACTGATACTTGCCAAAGTCTGAAGTCAAAATATACCAACATATGTTTCATACTTCAATACGAAGCTTTTACTCGTTTTTCTAACTCTCCACTTTTTTTAGTTTTATATTAAAATGTCAAATCTACTGTACATTTTTATCTTTGCAAGGCATATAATTCCCTCATAACTTAGTAACGGGAAAGAAAAAGTACATACATACTTGTCAGAAAATATAAAGTCAAGTTGCTTGCACCAGTCCCTATTAAAAGAAGTTTTTATAACTTGTCTTAGAGAAGGGATATTTATAGAAATTTATATATAGGTGGTGGAGTTTCCTTCTTATTGAAGGCATATTCTTTGATTTATATGCACCACTGAACAATTGTGTATCTTCAGTGTATAACTTTATTAAGATTGTATTTAACAATGGGATTTTATATTGTCTTAGTCATTGCAAGATAGATCAAGAAACTTATAGCTTTGGTATCTGTATATTACTTTAAAAACTCTCTGATGACAAGGAGCATTAAAACCAAACTGTTTTTTTCTAAAGATTTTCTGAGCATGTCTAGATCAATATTCAATGTTCTTTTTTGTTATAGTTATTAGAAAGTCTGTAGCTATGTTTTATGTTTAGTCATTATGCTAAAATAAATAAAAAGAGAAAATGTATTTGCCAAAAGTTTCATATACCAAACTGAGGGAGAATTTGGCATAATAATTGGCTTGAAAAAATTAAATGTTTTATTTGGAGAAAATAACAGAGTAAATTCATGATATACTGCATGGATACATAAAAAAGAAGAAAAGACCTCTGTGTGAGGTCTTTATTTTATATATAGTAGTAGCTTTATGGGGTTGTTGATCATTCCAACACTTAGAGCTCTTCCTTTCTCTCAGTGTGGAGCAGGTAAAGTCTTGCACACACCCACTCTGGCTTTGATCCTGAGCATTCCATATGAACCCCTGAGTATTTTCAGGAGTAACTGCATTAGATCTTTTTTTTTAATTCCATAGAAAATATTTAATTTATCTCGAAAGTGTACAAACCATTTTCTGAGATCAAATCTTCACAAAAGGCACAGTAAAAACAATTTCTATGTCAATTTTTATAACTGAAATGATTCTATATTTTATGCTTACACTCTTTTTTTCTCTTTTTTTAAGAATTTTTTTTTTATTTTTACCACAGTGGATTAAAAATCGTTCAGAGTAATATTTTAGGTACATAGTAACATTGAATCAGGGGTATTCCCACCACCAATTTTGTCCTCCCTCTACCCCTGTTCCCAGCATGCTTCTCAAGTCCCCACCTTTGCTCCCCCGGCTGCTAGTATAAGTGATCTAGCTTGTTGTAGATTGGGTATTGATTCTGTTGTCGTTGGTTTTGGATTTGGTGTTTAAGTCTGATCATATTTTTCTACTTGATGTTCATACGATTGTTTGGTCTTGATAGCTTCTTACATTGTAATATCTCTAATGGAGAATTGAATTGGTTTAAAATAAGTCTGTATTTAAAGAAAAATTGCAGTTATGTGTCATGTTTTGATAAAGGGACATAGATAAAAGAAAAGAATAACAGGAATACCATAATTATAAGCTCTGTATATTTGAACCTTCTAACACATTCTAAGTTTAGTTCTTCCAGAACTGTTTGAAATATATTGATCTCAGAATTAGAAAAATAAAGAAACTCTTGTAAATATTATTGCTTTACTTTATTCTATTTAATAGAAAATCTCTTTGGGGATTGAAATACCTAGTGACTACCAGTCCAAAAATCAGTTATTTGTAATAATAATTTTGGAACTTTTCTATTCGAAATATATATATTTATAAATTTATATGTTTATATATGTTTATACATATATGTATACATATACATACATATGTATGTATACATATATGCATATATATTCATATACGTGAATATATAGCCATATATATGGTTTTATATATAGTTTTATATATATGGTTTTATATATATGTGGTTTTATATATATATATATATATATATATATATGTTTTTTTGAGCCACATCCGGTGACTTTCAGAGTTATTCCTAGCTATACACTCAGAAATTGCTACTGGTTTGGGGAACATATGGAACCCCGGGGGAATCAAACTGTGGTCCAGCCTAGGCTAGCGCCAGCAAGATAGATGCCTTACTGCTTCGTGACCCAATTCTAAATATATTTTAAATGTTTAATAATTTCAATATTTTTACTATTACGTTTATGATTTTTAGTAACTGATAGTAAAAAAATAACAGAGCAAAAAATGACCAATTCTGACCTACTTCATGATTGATCTTATTAAAGAATGATTTTATTACAGGTAAATGCAAGGAATAAGTTAAGGTATTTGACTTGCATAAGACTAATGTTTGGTCATCAGTTTTGTTTTCTGAACAAACTTTAAGCTAGCATGAGCATGTTGTGACACATTACTATCGCTAGGCCTTTTATTTTCTTCCTATCTCCATGACTTAATCCATCTGTTTATAAAATAAATAAAATCATTGGAGATCTTCACATTTCCTAGGACTAGGTCAGAGAGCAAATTAGAAAAACTGTTCACTATCAAGTACATCTTCTTGACGGTGATTACTGAATTAATTTAAATGACTTCAGAGTTCCGTGTTTAATCAAAATTAATGAATTCAACACCAAGGCATTGATTTATTTGTATGATTAGGCCTAAAAAGGTCGTTCTCATCATTTTAAACCTCTTTTAATCTTGGTTTCTCTATTAAGAAAGTAGATTTAATGTCTTTTAAAAAAAATGTTTCTTTTTCTTGTATTGTGTGAATCAGCTTGATTTTCTATAAATAGATTATTGAGCTTTTCGATGCACTTTAAAAGGATGTACTGCAGGGAGAGAAAGTGTTTATAAATTTTCTCGAAAAGAATGCCATGGGTAAATTTATATGTCCCTATAGAGTTTTAGAAACATTTCTGTTTTGTAATAGATTATTTGAAAATTATCACTTTTGCATATATTTCCTTAACTTTTAGTTTTTATTTACCAAGAAAATAAACTTTGTTACAGATTTACATTCTCTATGAGTACTGAATAATTGAATTCAACAGCTAATGAATTATAATTTTTGATGGAGGGGAAATTTACATAAAACAATTGGATTATAAACCAGTTTATACTTTCTACATGTTACAACTGGTTTTCTTTAACTGGTTTTCTTCGATTCTTTTGCTGGAATAATTCTAGCCTCTGTTAATCAGAAGCTAGAAGCATGAAGAAATGAAGTATAAATAGTAAGAAATGAATAAGATTTACTTTATATTTTATTAAAATGTGAGGAAAAAAAGGAAAGAGGAAAAGCAGCAATTAAAAGACATTTATAGACTGAATATTTTTTTACAATGGTACAAATTTCCTTATGATCTGTGCCTTGAACATGAGTTCAAAAAAATAAACACACACACACACACACACACACAAATTCTGAGTTCAAAAAATCCTAACTATGCCTCACCAAAATAGATAAAAGATGTTTACAAGTGTTCCTTTCTTTCTTTTTCTTTCTATTCTTTCTTTCTTTCCTTCCTTCCTTCCTTCCTTCCTTCCTTCCTTCCTTCCTTCCTTCCTTCCTTCCTTCCTTCCTTCCTTCCTTCCTTCTTCCTTCCTTCCTTCCTTCTTTCTTCCTTCTTCCTTCCTTCCTTCCTTCCTTCCTTCCTTCCTTCCTTCCTTCCTTCCTTCCTTCCTTCCTTCCTTCCTTCCTTCCTTCCTTCCTTCCTTCCTTCCTTCCTTTCTTTCTTTCTTTCTTTCTTTCTTTCTTTCTTTCTTTCTTTCTTTCTTCTTTGTTCTTTCTTGAGTTTAATGACCAATTTTGACAGGTAGAGAATAATGTGAAATATAAAATAAACAAATAAGGCAAATAGATTTATTTTCCAGTAAACTGAGGATATGGCCAACCTTTTGATGCCCCTCTCTCCAAAAGTATTATTTTTGGAGTTAGAACTATGAAGTTCTTTAATGATGTTTGGAAAAGTATTTTATAGGAAAATAATGAGTAACAAGTCATAACGGGGGAGAGAAGAGTACTATTTCAAGGCTGTCTGGGTAGGATACACGATTAATAAATGTTTATAGGGAAGATTTTCTGAACATTGCAAAATCTAGATAAAAGGGTAATAATATTCAGCACTGGAATCTGCATGAAATTATTAGAATCTTTTCAAAAGACTAGGTGTTCTTAAAAACCATCGCCATCCATACCTTGATCTGGCTAATTTTAACACAAATTATGAGAATATCTTTTAAGATTGGGAACCAGGGTTATTATCAATAAAAGTGAAAAGTCCTAAAAGCAAATATTTATAGAGAACAAGATGGAGATTTTGATGCTGCTTTATTTTATTATTTTACTTAATATCAATGACAGTATATCTTTGATATATTAGACTAATATGCTTTTTTGTGGAAAAGTGGTCTTTGACATTATAATGCAAAGTATGACAAAGTATTGGACAGTACAGACGATCCCAGTACCGATTGCATATCAATATTGTCATCTATCAAATTAGCATTTGACCTGTTTCTGAATTTCCCTTCTCATAGAGTAGAAATATGATGCAATAATTTTCTTACCAAGCAGCATTTACATGTTTACAGTTTGTTTACAATTGAGGTATGGGACATGATGAAACTCAACTTCATCCTTTACAACTTTACACAAGCATTGATCTTTAAAATTATCTAATGCGCTCTAGCTCATTTTATATTTTTTCTCTACTTTTGTTGTAGTTTTAAATATTTTATTTAGTCTTGTACAATATCTCCTACTTATTAACAAATTAATCAAAAAATTATGAGGTTTTCTTTTGTATATATATTCCCAGATACAAGAATAACCAAAACGTATGTTATGAATATTTTATATGTCAAATTGTTCACAGGTCTCCTCTGTGTGTTCATACTATAACAAAGACACCAGAGTTAGTTTCAAGGAATCTCTCCAAACAACCCAGAGATCATTGGAATGGAGTTACTCTTTATCTCATGTATGTTTAAATAACAGAATAGAAGTAAGTTTGATAGGAAAGAAGTTTATTTATTTTTTAACCTTGAATTTTATTCCAGGTTCTATGTAAATAATGGGAAAATGTGCTTAATCTAGAAATACCCAATAGTTATGACTTTAGGGGAAAGTTGTTAAAATATCCTAATATTTTTTGTTTGTATTTTATTATACAGCTAGAACATCATAATGATTATTGCATCTGAATATATTTTTTCTCTGAGTATAACATTTTAATATTATATTCATTTTGTGGAAGTTAGAATTTCCCTTGCTTCTCACAGAGCTCTTTTTTTTCCTGATGATTAATTATCAATGTTTTACTTCCATGATGACAGGATTCTACCATTTCCATAACTCTTAGAAAGGTGATCTTAGTCTGTAATAAGATGTTTTAATCATAATCACTGCTGTAAAGAGTGTAATAGTCATTCTTAGGGAGGAAATAAAAGGGAAGTGTGGGTTTCAGGTAATAGCATAAGGATTATTGGTTGCTTTAACTCACATTAAACAAAGAGCCATGTAGACAGATAATGGAAATGACTATGGTTTAGGAATAAGATCTCTAAAAGGGAACAGAGATTAGGCAACTTACTCTTTGATGGCTTCATTGTGACTGGGCTTATGAGAGGAATGGAGCAATTCTCATCTATGTGATGTCAGTCTGAGAATAAAGGAAAACTAATGGGGCAATAACCACTTTCTAATAGCATTGGAAGACTGGCTACTAGAGAGCCCAATGATATGCTTCCAAATGTTATGAATAGACCAGATGGACAGTGATGGTTTTAGATAGATAACTAAAAATAAGTATAGACTTCCAAAGAACCAGAGGATTAGAAATTTATAAGGAATTAATGAGGAACTTATCTGAGGCCTGGGCATAGGATATTGGAGGATCCAGTACTTTCTTCTTTTTTTTTTCAGTACTTCCTTCTTAAAACTGTAGAATAAATAACTAAATAAACATTTGGAATATTGTATGCTAAGCTTATATTCAAAATTTAAGGACCTATGCAAGATCTAAACCAGTTTCATAGTAACATCACCATAAATTTCTCAATTGTACTGGTATTCCCAGTACAATTTAAAGAATTTAAAAAATCTTTAAAGTTTTCCTCAACACATAATACAAACATATTGTGAATTATTTAGCCTTTTATCATACATGCACTGTGGCAACCCTTTATTAAAATAATAAATATTATAAAAATGTGTTCTTTATGCAAATCAGTCTTGTACATACTATCATGTCTCAAAGGTAATTCTGGGTTATTTTCTATAAATATAAAGCTAGAAACTTATTTATTTGATTTTTGCTTCATATCTGACTGTGTTCAGTCTTATTCCTGACTCTATGCTCAGGATACACCCCTGGTGGGGCTTTGGGGCATATGGAATCCCTGGGATTAACACTGATTAGATGCCTGTAAGGCAAATGTACTATCTCTTTGATCCTAGACTCACTCAAAAACTTTTAAACAAATAATATATTTCACAAAACAAAGTTTATGATATATAGAAATTGTGTTTATCTGGTTACAATGAATGGAGCATAAGGATTTACAAGATTTACAAGCTTCTCAAAAATGAATATCTAAAAGGGTAACTTTTTTTTTTTTTTTTTTTTTGGTTTTTTTGGGCCACACCCTGTGACGCTCAGGGGCTACTCCTGGCTATGCGCTCAGAAGTTGCTCCTGGCTTCTTGGGGGACCATATGGGACGCCGGGGGATCGAACCGCGGTCCGTCCTAGGCTAGCGCAGGCAAGGCAGGCACCTTACCTCCAGCGCCACCGCCCGGCCCCTAAAAGGGTAACTTTTATGATATGCAAATAATAACTCTATAAAACTGACATGAAAAGATTAAATATTTAATGAGTTGAATGAACCTTTCTCAATTAGCCCAAGGTCAGACTACTAAAAAGTGGTAGATTTAGAGATACAACTCCTTCTGATCCTAGAGCTTAGTTTTTAAATCACATATTTTTCTATACAAACTTATTTTAATATAATGAAATAGTACCTCAGTGTGCTAATTTTCAAAATTCATTGATTATGAATCAAAAATTTCAGACTTATATTTTATCACTATAATAGTGATGTTGTCCTTTGAAACTTCATTAAGAGATTCAGATCTGACAAATATTCTTTGCACAGGAAACTGACCCTTTCTTCTTATGTCCCTACTTTAACAAGCCATATACATATTACTATAAGTAGTTTAGATTAGAATGCTCTATTTGATTAAAAATTTTAAATGTGGTGCTGGAGAAATAATATACTGTTAAGCTGCTTGCATGAAGGCAAGTTCTATTCTATCACTGGCACTACATATGTTACCCTGAGAACCATAAAGAATGTTCCTTTTGAGCTAGTCAGAAATGCCAATCAATGTGGTTATGACCCAAATACCAGTCTCCACAAAAAAGACAAAAAGGTACAGAAAAAGATTAAAAGGTGTAAAAAAAGATTAAAATATATTAAATTTCATTTGGATGACTATAATATCATGTTCATTTACAGCTGAGATGATATTTAATAGTTATTAAAGAAAAATATTCAAATATAAGTTCATAATTAAATTCCAGTCTGTTGGCCACAGACTCCTAATGACATTTACAGTTATCAACCTTTATTAAGTTATATAAACAACCATAGATAAAAAGTTGAAAGGTCTGCTTTACTGAAAGGCAACCCAACAAACATCAAGTTCTAACAAAAATGTGAAACTTAATTCCATGAAAATAATATCTCTTGATATTAATTAACGAAGTGCACTTTTTAAGAGACAAGGAGTGGCAAAATGGATCAAAATGTAGAATCCAACAATTTTATGCCTGCAAAAAACACATCTGGATAGTATCTGAATATATCTGAATAGACTCAAAGTCGAAGGTTTGAGGACAATCATTCAAGGAAATAACTCCCTTATAAAAGTTGGGTTGTCATAAATATCAGAAATCATAAATACCATAATATAAAACACAGATTTTTAGCTTAAAATGTTATGAGAGTCAGAGTTGAACATTTCTTAATAATCAAAGGATTTGTACAACAGAAAAAACTAACACACCAATACATATATGCACCCAATGAGGGGACAGCAAAACATTTAAAACAATTGCTGAGAGATTTGAAGAAAAACATAAATAATTACACAACAATAGTGGAAGACTTAATCACTGCCCTGTTCACCTTGATAGGTCAATAGGCTAAAATTCAATAAAATTTGAATATAAAATTTTCTCCATTGTACATGGGCATTCTCCAAGGTAGGTCACATATTGGATCCCATAACATAACTCCATAAAATCAAGAGTATAGAAATCATATCAAATAATTTCTCAGATTACCATCCACTGAATGTAGAAGTGAATTAAAAATAGACAGAAAAAATGTAACATTCAGTTTATGACTGAAACCTGAACAATCATGTTTGTAATCATAGTGCTTAATTAAAGATTTTATATAAATAAATAAATAAAAATAACTCAGCAAGCAAGAGGTAGAAAAAAAGAAAAACCACTTAGAAATTAAATATTTCACTACAGAACAGCCAATAGATTAGAAACTAAATCAAAGAGGAAATCAAAATTTCCTTGAAAAAAATGAGAATGGAGGCACAAAGTTTCGGAATTTGTGGACACAACAAACGCTGTATTAGGATATAATTCTAGCTTTGCAAGCATTTATCAGGAAGGAAGAAGTAGCTTAAGAAATAATTTAATGGCAGAACTTAAATATTGGAAAATAATAAACAAAGTGAACTAAAAATAGGCACACAGGAGAAAATAAAAAAATCAGAGCAGAAATGAATGAACTGGAATCCCCTAAATATAATTCCAAAAGATCAATAAAATTAAGAATAAATATATATTGGTTTTGGGGCCACATCCAGTGACTCTCAAAGTTTATTCCTGGCTAAATACTCAGAAATCACTCCTGGCATGGGGTGATCACTCCTGGCACACTGAACCGAAGGTTCAGAAACTGAACCGAGGTTCGTCCTAGGTCAACCACATGCAAGGCAAATGCCCTACTGCTGCACTACTGCTCTGGTCCCAATCAAATTTTTTTCTATAAAATATAAACAAGATTGATATGCCACTAGTAGAAAGCACATTGAAAGAAAAAAAACTTAATAAACTGAATTAGAAGTGAAAAGGGAAGGTTATTACAGATACTTCAGAAATTCTAAAGGTAATCAGAAAATACTTTGAGAAACTTTATGCCACAAAGCAAGATAACCTTGAATAAATGAATAAATTCTTGGACTGAATGCAGACCAAGATGCCACAAAAAAAACAAACAAACAAAAAAAAAAAAAACCAGAAAGAAAGAAAGATAGCTACCGGCTAGTATCCTTGATGAACAGAGACACAAAAGGTTCTCAACAAAATTCTAGCAATTAAGATCCAACCATTCAACAAGAAGGTCATATACCATGAACAATAGGATTCATCTCAGACAATCAATGATTATATACATAGTCAACAACATAGTACACTATATAAAATAGGTAAAAGAAAATTATATAATATCAATATATGCAGAAAAATTATTTCACAAGGCCTAACACATATTCATGATAAAAAAGTTCTTAAAAGATGGGAAGCAAAGGAAATATTCTCAATATTGTCAAGGCCATTTATCACAAGCCTATGACAATATTATTCTCAATGGGGAAAAAATAAAAGCCAATCTTCTAAGATCTGGCAAAAAAACTTCTATTCAACATAGTACTGAAAATATTTCCCATAGCAATCAGGCAAGAAAAAGATATCAAGTGCATATAGCTATGAAAGGAATACGTCAAGCTTTCACTGTTTGCAGATGACATGATACTATATTTAGAAAATCCTAAAGACCCTAAAGCTTCTAGAAACAATAGATTTGTATAGTAAAGTTCAGTCTACAAAATTGACATTCAAAAATATATGGCATTTTATAAACAAGTTAAGAAAGAGTAGAAATAGACTTTTAAAAAACTATCCCATTCACTATTATGTCTTTGAAAGTGTGTTGGGCCACACCCTGTGATGCTCAAGGGTTTTTTCTGGCTATGCACTCAGAAATCGCTCCTGACTTTGGGGGACTATATGGGATACTGCGGATCGAATCCAGGACCATCTTAGGTCAGCATGTGCAAGGCAAATACCCTATCACTGTGCTATCACTCTGGCCTGAGAAATTCACATATCTTGGAGTCAACTAAACAGGTGAAAGAATTATACAAAAAAATATACAAAACAGTGTTTCAGTAAATGCCTACTCTTAAGGCAGGCAACTGACTTTAGGTGGAAAGGAAAAGGACATCAGGGAAACTGCTGACATTGGTGATAGAAAATGTGCCTTGAAGAAGGTTGTAGATTGTATGACTGTAATTCCATCAGAAATTTATATGTTTAAAAAACAATCCTCTATTATCAAAAACAACAAAGAAATAAATAATATTAGTTATGAAAACAAATAAATTTAAATTCCTGGGTGTCAGCCTGTATTCTAATTTTGAATACAACCTTACTTTATCCTATTTAGTAAAACACAGACTGACTTTTTTTTTTGGTATTGTAAGTAGGTGCCCATTTTATAATGTGATTATTTTGCAATTAAAATATCATTGTATTATAGACAAGAAAACCACCTATGGAAGTTGAATTAAATGTATAAAAATCAGATTGATGTCTAATATTAGTACCTCTGAATGTTACATTATTTTAAAATAATTATTATTGTGGCTGAGGTAGCACAGAGGGAGAGAATGTTTGATTGCTTTGCATGCCTCTGTCTCATGTTCAATTCCCAGCATCACATATGGTCCCTGGAGTCTGTCAGGAGTGATTTTTGAGCATAGAGCCAGGAGTCACGCCTAAGAGTCTCTGGATATGACACAAAATCCCTCAAAAATTATTGTTCATAAAATTATTTGAAATACAATCATAATGGAGTAGGATAGATCCTTAACCAAACATTTCTTTAGGAGAGTACAAGAGAGTCTGATATTCACATGAATGGAAAACACCAAGTGAAGGAACAGTGAAGCAGAAATTAAAGTTAGAACTGTTAGCTAAGTATCAGGGGATTGACTCCAAATCCAGAAACCAAGTTGAGAAGAATAAATCTATCCCATGATTGAAAGGAAAATTAGACCTTATTTTTTTTTGCTAAACCTAAAATTATCAGATATGATTTTTCTATCAAGTGTTTAGTACATGCTAATTAAGCTTTAGCAAATAAATTTTTGACTTGTCTTATTCATCATAAAAAATCAAATACTTTATGTAATTTTTTTTTTCAAATTTTATAGTCCACTGGTAATTTAGTGACTATGTTTACAGAAATGTTTTGCTCATGGGTTTGTTTAGTCTATGTCTTTGTTATAAGATGTTCACATCTTAGAGACACTGCCTCTTGCCTCATGTTTTTAACTGTAAACCAACATTTTCAGTTCATAACACTATCCTTCCCTTTTCACTTTTACATAGCAAGGCTGAACTAAAGAGCTTTAAGACAGGTATCAGACACAATAAATCATCATTTTGATAGGGTCCCATAAAAGTATTCAAGTAGTCTATTCTAAAATTAACCAATTTAATCAACCTACTTTTTTTTTCTCCCATTTGCCTTGCATAATGCTGACTCGGATTTTATCCCCAGTATCCCATATGGTGCCCTGAGCACTGCCAGAATTCCTGAGCATCACTTGGTGTGGTTCCCTTTGTTCAAACCCCTGCCCCAAATCCCATTGATATTTTTTTTTATTTCTGCTTTCTGTCTCTAATATGTCTGTTTATGCTTTAGGGGACATATTATATTTCCCTTTGAAGAGACTATTTAAAAAACTAATTTAAATAAAAATTTTCTGTGATCATGATTAAAATAAAAATGGGTACATTTCATAACTTGTATTAACTTCAATGCTCAAATAAATCAAATTGATTATAAAGCTAATATATCTGGACCAAAATCACATTACATTTCCTTGGAAAAAGTATAAATGCAGAACAAAATGTACTCTATTACCATTTGGTATGAAATTCTACCAATAAAAATAAAACTTTTATTTTTTTCTTATAATCCATTTTGTCTTTCCTTTATTTTACATACTTTTTTATTTTGATAATTTTTATTTTTACTGAAGTGGATTAAAAATCATTCACAGTAGTATTTCAGGTACATAGTGACATTGAATCAGGGGCTTTCCCACCACCAATGTTGTCCTCCCTCCACCCCTGTTCCCAACATGCATCCCATATTGCTCCTCCTTTGCCCCCCCCAGGCTGCTGGTATAAGTGGTCCCTTCTGTGTCTAGCCTATTGTAGTTGCAGATTGGGTATCAATTCTGTTGTAGTTGGCTTTGAATTTGGTGTTCAAGTGTGATCATTTTTTTTTTATTTGATATTCATACAACTGTTGGGTCTTGGTGCCCTCCATTATTTCCCACTCAATTTGTGAGGCAGAACAAGATAGCTCAAGTATGTGTTTCTGTTTGAAGGTAAGAAAAAAAATAACTAATGAGGAAGGACAACTTGCTCTTAGATCAAGTTGTTCCCATTTCCTCATTGTCAGGTTATCAATTTAGAACTGGCTCATGTTGGTGTCAGAGCAGCATTGTAAATGCCCTGGAGGGAATTTGGTTCCTGGAGCTGTTGTGGAGAACTCTGTCTTATCTATGTATGGGATCCAGGAGTTAAGGCTGAACGGTCAGTGTCTAGTTCCCTGGAGCCTAAGTTGTTTCCATATGACATACATTCAGGGTGGGATATGTCCCTGTGTTGTAAACAAGTATAAGTTCTTATCCCTAGTAGATAAGAGCTTGTTTTTATACATACAATTTCCCTTTTGCAGGAGGAAGTCTTTGCAGGAGGAAGTGGTGCTACATTATATTGCTGGTGGATTTGGGGGGTGGAGAGAAAAGAAACCAGACTCCCGACAAAAACTAAGAATATTTATGCTCACACATATCTAAAGGAAAAAAGTTTCTTTAAAAAAAAAGAAGATTTAATAAAAAGTGTAATTAAAGGGATAAAGTGGGGTCAGAAGAGATAGCATGGAGATCAGGCGTCTGTCCTTCCTGTAGATGGGCGGGGGCTCAGAACCTGGCATCCCAAATGGTCCTCCGTGCCCTCCAGGGATGTTCTCCAAGCATAGAGCCAGGAGCACCCTTCGAGTGCCGCCAGGAGTAACCCAAAAGAGGCAAAAACAAATCAAATCAAATAAAAAACTAAATAAGACAAAACAAACAAAAGAAACTAACAAGAATAAAAAAGAAATGAAAAAAGAAAAAAAAAGAAAAAGGGGAGAAAGTGATACAGGAGATCACTTTACATTTGGGGAGAAACAGGATAAGAGGTAGTGTTATATAGGTCTATAATTATGATGAAAGAATAGGGTTCCCCCTTGTCTTTTGAGATTTCCTTGTGAGGTGTGGGGTCCAGGCAGGGAGGTCTTGGGTAGATTTCTTGCAGTGGGGGTCCTTTGGAGCTAATTCCGATATCAAGCCACAGTCCACATTAGGGAGAGGTGATTAGGAGGGCCACGCTGCATGAGTCTGTCGGGGTGTTGGTTATGTTATCTTGCCGGGAACGAGGTGAGAGCTTGAATGAGTGTCTCTTCACTTGGGTAGTGGGTACTGGCTCGTTGTGGTAGGAGGTCTTTCTTGCTGCCTAGTGGATTAAGAGCTAAGGGTGAAGAGTTAAGAGTGTGGTGGGGATATCAGGGGTGGATTGAGAGGTGAAGGAATGTCGGTTTTCTGAAGGAGTGCTGTGAGCCAAATTCTGTTGCAGTCTTCAGCGCCTGCAAAAAAATCCTTCGTGGAGTTCGGGAAAAAATTCCACGGGGAGAGAGTGGGCACACGGAATGGCGAATGATGGAACAATATTGTAGAAATGAATGAAACCACACAGATTGTATGGGGACTTACGTCTCAAAAGACGAAGACAAATTTATTTTTTGAGCTGGCTGACTTTTAAAGGTTAGAGGCTTGGAAAGCAGGTGCAAATTCTTGACATCAAAGAAACTGGGAAAAGAATGGAGGACTCTGGCTTAGATTAGCATATTAAAGAGCTGATACTGAAGGTGAAAAGGCAGTTTGTTTTGGGTTCACTTTGTTTTGGGTAAACAGAAGGGAAACAGGTAATTTTCAGGGAAGTGGGAAGAGAGAGGAATGTTTTAGAGTTTTAGGGAGAAAACTGAAAATTGTTTTACTATGAGCTAAGTTTTGGGAAAAACCTGATCTTGGCACCAAAGTAGGAAAAATTACGGGAGCTGTTAAGTGGGAGACTTTTGGCGGGATTGTACTGTCCTCCTATGTTAGAAAGAATTACTAAGGCCTGATTGTTAATGTTGGTTAAAAATAAAGAGAGAGATAGTTAAGCCACTTTTGGAATTATGGTCAAACGATCCACGCAAAGGGTCAAGTGATTTTGACTGCTCTAAGCGGGCCTTTTTGGCAAATAATTCCTTTTCAGGAGGGCACTATACCTTGTGGTGTATGCCTCTCCTGAGTGGGATGTGGCAGAGGAGGGAGAGGGGATAGTATATGGGAGGGGTTACATAGGGTATAGGTATGAGTTGTTGAATAATAAACATCCAAATGGAATATATACATATATTTTATGCTTAAATTTTTAATATATGTTTATGAGTGTATGTCTAATTAGGTAAAAAAAATAAGGTCATTAAAGAGATTAATTTGGCTCATTAAAAAAACTCTACCTTCTCCTACAATTGGGTATTATCTGGGTCTTGGACCTTGAGATTCATACTGGGGCTTCTGTCTTTAACTCTGTGGAATTTAAGTCCTTTGGGCTGACACTGGAAGGTTCTTTCAACTAAATTTTGTTTAATGCTGAGAAATCAATGAACTCACCCTCAAGCAAAAGAAACAGGCTCACAAAAGAAACTTTGTTATGACACAGAGGGGTCCACTTATACTAGTAACCCAGGTGGTAAAGGAGGGGGATGTGGGATGCATGCTGGGAACAACAGTGGAGGGAGGACAAAATTGGTGGTGGGAGTGCCCCTGACTCAATATCACTATGTACCTAAAAATTACTGTGAAAGATTTGTAATTCACTTTGGTCAAAATAAAAATTAAAAAAAAAAAAAGAAAAAGAAAAAAGAAAAAGGGGGGGTGCAAAAATTCAAACAAGCCAAAAACTGGAGGAGTTTTTTTTCTAGAGACTATAAATATCAGTTTAAAAAAAGAAAGGGAAATGGGGAGGAAAACATAAAAATAATACAAGAAAAATCAAACCCCCCCAAAACCAAAACCACACCAAACAAACAAACAAAAACCTAAAAGCACCACAGTAATAAAGAGAACAACCAAACACTAACCATGGTCCTGAAATAAAAACAAATCAAAGCATAGGAAAAAAAAAGTATAAACGACAAAGAAAAGAAAAAAGAAACTTCTCAGTGTACAAAATTCATTTGAAAAATTTTTGTATTTCACCTAAATCATGTAAGAAATAAATAACAATAATATTTCACCCTCTATGTATGTTTAAAGTCTAAAATTATAAAATTTTAATTTTAATATGGCAACAATATTCCTATGGTTACAAAATATTTGTAAAATTAATCCTTTAAAAAGATTTCAAATAATTTACAGTCATAGCAATAAACATTGATAAAGAATATCACTTCCCAAAAATATATTAAAAAATGAAATAACAAGTTAAAGGAACAAAATGATGCAATAGACTATCTTACATTCGGGAGAAAAACAGGTAAAGAGGTACTGTGTACAGATCTTATACTTATGATGGAAGTATAGGTTTCCCCATTGTCTTTTGGGATTTTCTTGTGGTGGTGTGTGGGTTCCCAAGCGCCTTTTCATCATGCACCCTGACCTTCTTCAGATTGGTTGAGAATGGCTGCAGGAAGGTCTTGGGAAGGGTTCTTGCTTTGGGGGTACTTTTAGAGCAAAGTCCGTTTTCAAGTAACAGTTCATATTAGGAAGAGTTGGTAAGGAGGGAGGCACAGCACGAGTCAGCAGGGGAGTTGGTTGGCTCTTCTTGCTGGGGATGAGGTGTGGGTTTGACTGGATGTCCCTTCACTTGGGTGCTTACCTTTATTGTTGGAGTGCTCAATGGATATTTTATTTGACACTTCTTTTTGTACTGCTGGAGTGAGTCACCTTTTTCCCCTCTCAAACCGATGATGAGAGCCTCTAGGACTCCGCTCATTTTCGGCGTATTTGATTTTTACCCCAGTGTATTACTTTTCTCTTCTTCAAACAAAACCATGTAACTTGATCTATCTAGTCCCGACTCCAGTTACAAGAGGAAATAAGGGAGCTACCAAGACCAAACAGGTGTAAGTCCACTAAGTAGCAAGTTAAGCACAGAGGAGACCCCGGGGGTGAGGGAGGAAGATATTGGAGGTAGGGTGGGAAAGGAGGTGTATGGAGAACAATTCGGTGATGGGAATCCCCCCGATATTAAGTTAACATGTACCTAAAATATTATTGTCAACAAGAGCTGCTTTACATGCAAAAATTGGGGGTGGTGGGAGGACAATTTTGGTGGTGGGAATTCCCCTGATTCAATATCAATATGGACTTAAAATATTACTGTGAAAGATATGTAATCCACTTTAGTCAAAATAAAAACTATTATAAAAAAAGAATATCATTTCCTCTCCTCTGCCAGGATTTTTGTATGTAAATTTTTATCATACATTGCCTTTTTCACACTAGACCATTAGAGTGATTACAAAGATGAATAAGACTTGCATTTACCAGTGAAGACCAGATAAATGACTTTTAGTTGCCTTAGATTTAAAATTATTATATAAAATGTTTTTCACCCCTATCACCTATGATAACTACATTTTAAGATCTGATAAGTTAGCATTAATAAGCTTGCATTAGAAGATATAAACATCCAGGATACTACAATCATGTATCACTACATAATGAGAATATGGATTGAAAATAGCATTGTTAGGTATTAGGTGATATCCAGATTGAATGAATATCATTATATAGAATTGCACGATCTAACTAGTTTCATCTGCTCCATACCTAACCTACATGAAATAGACTATTCAGTTCAACTGTTGACATTACATTGTCTTATTTGTCCTAATGCCTTGAAACAGATTGTCATCAGTTTAAAAACATCACAATTTTTTGCAGTCTGCTAATAACTTTCAAGTAAAGTAAAGGTTAGAACAATTTAAAAACTATAAAAGTTATAGTGTCTGTATTGTTATAAAATGGTTTTTAAAATAAATTTGTAAGTTAAAACTTATAATGTCTATGTTAATACAAAATGGGTTTTAAAATAAGTTTGACATTGGTCACTAAAGTTATACTTTCTGTCTTATCCTAGGGCAAGGTGTGAGGTCTATGGCATTTGAAACTTTAGAAAATAGAAACTTAAATTAGTGTAAAAGAAATGCATCAAAATATTGGTTTTATTTAATAAAAATGTGGCTCATTGAGCAAATCATGATAATATAAATATCAGCCGCTTTATAGAGAACAATTTACTTGGGAATATTAGGATTTCTTCATTAATTTAAAACAGTAAAGTCGGGGGGGGGAATGAATAACCCATAAGTCTAAAGGAGTATGGAATGAGACACAGGGATTAAAGTTTCCATTATAGAGTCTAGATGATTATATCACATCAGTGATTCCCAGATCTAATTAACTCTGGGGAATGAGTAGCAAGAGTCTTCCTTAGACTCCTTCAATTTAAGTCATCTGCATTTTATGCATAGAAAGATGTCAATAACCATTAGAATGTAAAGTTTTTTATCTTCCAATTTCTAAAACAATAGGCATTTCTTCTTCATTTTGCATATAGATGGTGGAGTTTGCAAAAGTATAAGAAGTGGTAAGCAATTATCTGTAGTCACTAAACATATGCACCAAAATATTAAATAGTATTAAAACACTATTTGGAAATTATAGATGAGTAAGCTTACTTTGAATGTTACTATAAGTACAAAATGGCCTCTGGTAGCTTAAGGACATAATATAACTATATAGCAAAGAGATTTAAAATATTAGCAAACAGTTATTTTCTTTGGAGATTTTGAGGTCTGATTATTTTCCTCCCAAACCATATTTTCCAATGAGTAGATACCTGCACCTGAGAATATAACTTTACAAATAAATGGTTTCACTGAATATTCATGTTCCAACATTTTATATTGAAGGGCAACAGTCTTGAAATACTTTTAAAAAGTATATTTACATTATTTCCAAAAATTGCATTTATCTTTAGCATTTAAATTAAGTGTAAAATGTATTTAGAATGGTATGATAA
>NC_064863.1:39272614-39275456 GCF_024139225.1 Suncus etruscus | reverse complement strand
GACCAATATCATTAAATTGGCCATCTTAAAATGACCAAAGTTGTTTTAAGATGGAACTCACTTCCCCATTAAATTTCCACAGCATTATCTAAATACATTGAACAAACACTTTCTAAAAATTTTATGTAACATTAAAATTTTTCTTCTTTGTGACAAAAAGAAAAATTATAATTTGCTACAAATTTCTTGGCATTACAGAGCAATATCGCTGATGAATGCAGATGCAAAGATCCTCAACAAAATCCTGGCAAATAGGATGCATGCCTCACTAAGAAGATCATCCACTATGATCAAGTAGATTTCATCCCAGGAATGCAAGGATGGTTTAACATCCGTAAATCTATCAACATAATACACAACATCAATAGCAAGAAAAATAAAAACCGCATGATCATATCAATAGATGCAGAGAAAGCATTTGATAAGGTCCAACACCCATTCTTGATCAAAACTCTCAGCAAGATGGGAATGGAAGGAACCTTTTTCAATCTAGTTGAAGCCATCTACCACAAGCCAATGGCAAATATTATCCTCAATTGAGAAAAACTAAAAATCTTCCCTCTACATTCTCGTACAAGACAAGGCTGTCCTCTCACACCACTCCTATTCAACATAGCACTGGAAGTACTTGCTATAGCGATTAGGCAAGAAAAAGATATCAAGGGAATCCAGATAGGAAAGGAAGAAGTCAAGCTCTCACTGTTTGCAGATGACATGATACTCTACTTAAAAAACCCTAAAGACTCTACCAAAAAGCTTCTAGAAACAATAGACTCATATAGCAAGGTGGCAGGCTACAAAATTAACACACAAAAATCAATGGCCTTTCTATACACCAATAGTAATAAGGAAGAAATGGACATTAAGAAAACAACCCCATTCACAATAGTGCCACACAAACTCAAATATCTTGGAATCAACTTGACTAAAAATGTGAAAGACCTATACAAAAAAAACTATAAAACTCTGCTCCAAGAAATAAGAGAGGACACTCGGAAATGGAAACGCATACCCTGCTCGTGGATTGGCAGGATTAACATCATCAAAATGGCAATAATCCCCAAGGCATTATACAGATTTAATGCGATCCCTCTAAAGATACCCATGACATTCTTCAAAAAAGTTGATCAGGCACTTTTGAAATTCATTTGGAACAATAAACACCCTCGAATAGTTAAAGCAATCATTGGAAAAAAGAATATGGGAGGAATTACTTTCTCCAACCTTAAATTGTACTACAAAGCAATAGTTATCAAAAGAGCATGGTATTGGAATAAGTACAGGCCCTCAGATCAGTGCAATAGGCTTGAATACTCAGAAAATGTTCCCCAGACATACAATCACCTAATTTTTGATAAAGGAGCAGGAAACCCTAAATGGATCAGTGGTGTTGACACAATTGGATAGCCGCTTGCAAAAAATTGAACTTAGACCCCCAGCTATCATCATGTACGAAGGTAAAATTCAAATGGATTAAAGACCTCGATATCAGCCCCAAAACCATAAGATATATAGAACAGCACATAGGCAAGACACTCCAGGACATTACAGGCATCTTCAAGGAGGAAAATGCACTCTCCAAGCAAGTGAAAGCAGAGATTAACAGATGGGAATATATTAAGCTGAGAAGCTTCTGCACCTCAAAGGAAATAGTGCCCAGAATACAAGAGCCACCCACTGAGTGGGAGAAACTATTCACCCAATACCCATCAGATAAGGGGCTAATCTCCAAAATATACAAGGCACTGACAGAAATTTACAAGAAAAAAAATCTAATCCCATCAAAAAATGGGGAGAAGAAATGAACAGACACTTTGACAAAGAAGGAATACAAATGGCCAAAAGATACATGAAAAAGTGCTCCACATCACTAATCATCAGGGAGATGCAAATCAAAACAACAATGAGATACCACCTCACACTCCAGAGAATGGCACACATCACAAAGAATGAGAATAAACAGTGTTGGCGGGGATGTGGAGAGAAAGGAACTCTTATCCACTGCTGGTGGGAATGCCGTCTAGTTCAACCTTTATGAAAAGCAATATGGAGATTCCTCCAAAAACTTGAAATCGAGCTCCCATATGATCCAGCTATACCGCTCCTAGGAATATACCCTAGGAACACAAAAATGCAATACAAAAACCCCTTCCTTACACCTATATTCATTGCAGCACTATTTACCATAGCAAGACTATGTAAACAACCAAGATGCCCTTCAACAGATGAATGGCTAAAGAAACTGTGGTACATATACACAATGGAATATTATGCAGCTGTCAGGAGAGATGAAGTCATGAACTTTTCCTATACATGGATGTACATGGAATCTATTATGCTGAGTGAAATAAGTCTGAGAGAGAGAGAGAAAAACGCAGAATGGTCTCACTCATCTATGGGTTTTAAGATAAATGAAAGACATTCTTGCAATAATAATTTTCAGACACAAAAGAGAAAAGAACTCGAAGTTCCAGCTCACCACAGGAAGCTCACCACAAAGAGTGATGAGTTTAGTTAGAGAAATAACTTCATTTTGAACTTTCCTAATAATGAAAATATATGAGGAAAATGGAAAGCCTGTTTAGAGTACAGGTGGGGGTCGGGTGGGGAGGAGGGAGACTTGGGACATTGGTGATGGGAATGTTGCACTGGTGATGGGTGGTGTTCTTTACATGACTGAAACCCAAACACAATCATGTATGTAATCAGTGTGTTTAAATAAAAAAAAAGAATGGTTTTGAGTCTGTAAAGTTTCTGAGTTGTTGTTGGTCTGTGAAACCATGTATTGTTCCATCAAACCTGAAAGTGAGTTTTTCTGGGTGCAGTATTCTAGGCGAAGCAT